>NC_046382.1:14440991-14607545 GCF_011125445.2 Fundulus heteroclitus | reverse complement strand
TTAATGACTGGCCAGCCATCGTTCCCTTCATTGTGCCGCGCTGGCAGGCATGTAGACAAAACACGTGGGGTGGGTCAGCAACTTTGGGAGGCCTTTTTTTCCAACATTCCAGATACAGACACTAATGAGTTCCTGGGGGAACCTAGACTGCAGACATAATTCATCTTTGAGAGAGAGAGAGATGTTTTCCAATATGCCCGACTAGCAGATACCCTAGAACGTATGAGCCTGATGTCTTTTTTTGTTGGGGGTACTGTTACATTATTGCCATGGAGATACAGCTCACTCCCTCGCTGGAGGCATTTGCGCTGTTGTGCTCTGGTAGATGAAACTACAGCCGTTACAAATGTAGTATTTATACCCAGTGAGCGAAAGTCAGCAAATAGCAACAGACCTTCATCTTTAAATTTTGCAGTATTTATTATGCTCTTCAGCTGTGAACCAAGAACACCCACAGTTGTGTCCTTAACGCCGCAGTAAACAGACCAAATAAATACAGCTACACTCTCTGCTGATTTGTGTCGACTCTCTGGACTACATCTGTAACTCAGGGGAATATAGTGAGGATCATATTTAGCTCCGTCTGTCGGTCATGTGGAGCTTAGCCTAGACAAATGATGTCGTGTCAATAGGTCATATTCAACATTAAGGTTTAAACTGGCTTAAGCTGGATATCATGACGCTTTCATGACACAAAATACCATCGTAATGCCCGATGCATCAGAGTAGAGTAGTACAACTGCAAGTTCCTAAGTGTAAAACACAACACGGGTTGGACGCTTTAGCCCGGCGCAGCTTTATTAAATGTATAACCATGTTTTATTGCTGTTGAAAAATTTATTTACAAGGATCATCAATTAATAGCCTACTTTATTGAAGCACCATTTGATTTAAAGCAAAGGATTCAGTCTTTGTGCGTCTTTGTGACTGATGAATCTAAAATAATGTAAAGTTAAGTTGTTCTACTGGGATTTTCCTGACTGTAACTAGTTTGCGGAGCATTTACCACAGTTCCAGTGATACAAACGTATCAGTCAGAGGAAGAGATTAAAAAAAAAGAATCCCCAGCACTTTAACTACCATGGCACTTAGAGGACAGCCATTTGTCTGGACTAAGGAGTTGGATTACAAGACTTCAACAAAACCCAAGTCGCTGCTGAAATCTCCTAAAACCTTGTGGGAAAATGTCCTGTTGTCTGATGAACCAGACTTTAACTTTTAGGCAAACATACCAAAAGTTGAGTTTCTCGGGTGAGTAAAAGAAGCATAGTGGTGGCAGCATCATGCTTAGTGGTTATTTTACTTCAAATTTAACAGGTTTTTCTTTTTAAAAGGGATGCATTTACAAAAGAAACTCCACACACTTCTGAATCGAAATGTTCAGTGGCATGCTGGAGAGGGATTTCATATTTCTGTGTCACGCTGGGTCCATGCATCCATTCAAATCAACAAAAGAATGCCCTGCCCAGAAAAAATGAAGAGGATTGTAATGGAGCAAGAATTTAGACCCAAATCAGACCTGAAGAGGGCTGTAGACAAAGGATCTCTTCCCGGTCTGATAGATTTGAAGAAATGATGGACGGTAGGCAGAGCAAATATTGTCAAATCAAGATCAGGGCGTGCACACTTCTTTACATTTTTTTTACCACACTTGGCATTTTAACAGGACATTTTCAACAGACCTTGGTTAACTGATATTTAATTTAAATCAACATATCATCCTCTCCATTCAGCCATTTTATATATTTTTTTTATTCTATGACCCATAGACAACCAATGATCAGCAGAAGATCCATAAAGAGAAAGGTGGGAAAAGATACAAGACATCAATCAAGATGAGGATTCTGCTTACGTTCAAAAAAAAAAAGTGACAACAGCTAAAATCCACTTCTCCAACAAGAACGGCAAACAGATGCTGAAAAGACCTCCCCAAGCACCATGTAAAGCACCAGAAGCTATGCTTTTTAAATGCACCGTCCATCTGTTCCTGCTCCACCGGATCTGCTTGAACACATCCATAACAAACACGCAGCTTCTGAACACAAATTGCTAAACAAGCAACGAGGCAAAGGCAGAGCAACGCACATATTCCCAAGAAAGCCACCGCAGGCTGTAACGTCTCACTGGGTCCGAGGCATAATGAGTGGATAGATGGTACTGCCGATAGAGGGATCGTTGGGCTTTCTTTTGACTCACCGTGGTAAACGGTGATACGTGCAAGCCCTTGAGCAACGACACATGCAGCCTACAAACATAAACAATAAATAGTCTTTGGAGGTCCAGCAAAAACTAATGTGAAGTCAGTCAGAGCACCATAATCCGTTGGTAGTTTATTTTGCGTTCTTCCATGAGTCCCAGAGAGGATAATAAAATGCTTTGTCAGCACTACTTAGGCAAATACCGGTGTTCTTACAGCCGACATATTTTTTATTTATTTTTTTGCGCATTTAGAACTTATCAACTAGCTCACATCTCTCGTGAACACTCTGTCTGTAAAACAAAGTCCTTATGACTTCATCTTTTCTGTCTCTAACAGGGATACGTGGGCTTAAATCCCTCCATAAATCCAGACAGCAATCAAAACAAAGGCTGATAAAATGACCAGAAGAAAAACTGTCTGTCTAAACAGCAGCAGGCAGCATGTGACCCCCCCCCCCACCCCGGCCGCTGGTTGGTTGGTTGGTTTTGATGCAGCAGGATTTGGGTGGGTGGGTCTATCGGGGGCTGTCTGCTCGCCAGACACTCAGCCAGTCAGCTGGCACAAACCCGAGCAGGTCTGCCTGATCCTCGTCACATGCGCGGGATGTGGGATCTGTCAGAAATTCGCCTGCCACATGCTTTGGCAGGCTTCTTGGGTGTATTACGGAATAAAGAATTGCAACACCCCCTCGCGCTCTGAACCCTTAGACCTTTTAACGGCTCCGTCAAATTTAGCACAAAAAGCACAAGCAGTCATAGCAGCGGTAGAAAAGCACCGTGAGAACCCAGGGCCAGCGCGAGGGAAGACCGCACGACCGGCCAGAACAATCAAACCTGCCGGAGGCTTAAGTAACCTGTGTATAGTAGCGACACATTTCACAACAACTTCCTTCTCCCAAACCAAAGATAGAAGCTGTAACTCTAGCAGGGCGTCTCCAAGGCCACAGACCAGAAGACACCCTAAGCATGCTCAGCAATGACAACAACTGGATATGGCCCGCAGGCTTGTCCCGGGAAGCCGTTTCTCGTCCAAACCTGACAGGTGGCTTATTGTTCTGCTGGGAACACGCCGCGCAAATTATTTATTTCGAAAGACACGTCTGTCTGCCTCAGTCAGCCATTGTCTGATTCATAATGCAGACGTTGCTGTTAAGAGATGACAGATGAAAACACATTTCTTCTTCAAGGCCCCCCCCCGGTGCACCCTGCCCAAAGGCACGGTGCAACGGATCTCCGTCGAAAGCAACGACTCAAAAACCGGACCATGCTGAGATGCAGCGTGCTGCTGCCCGCCAGAGAGATGGGTTTCCTGAAATTGCCTTTTCCCCCCCTCTTTTTTAAATGGAGAAACTTGTCTTTAACTTGTCGCCTCTGTCAGTCTGCCCCAGGGCAGCTGTAGCTACTAACGTAGCTCACCACCGTCAGGGTGTGAATGGGTGAATGACTGAACGTAGCATAAAGCGCTTTGGAGGTCGTCAAGCCATTTACCATTTAACACATATTCTATCTCTCTCCAACCAATTCCACAATGATAGATACCATGTTTATTGGCATCATGTAAAAAAGCCTTTTCACTGGTGGGTTATATATAATGGCACCCATGATGTCAATACTTCACACAACCTCTTTTTGCTTATGAGAAAGCATTTAGGTTTCTCTGAGATTTCACAAGATTAACGCATTCAGCTAGAGCAGGGGTGTCAAACTCATTTCTATATGGGGCCACTTTGGCATCATGAAGTCATTAAAAGGGCCGCTTGCATGTGTAGAGACGATACTTTTCATTTCATAATTTCATTCCTGTTCACACAGTAGTATAAAAAAATGCACAGTAACATAAAAGTAGCACTCTTAGGCCCAGTTTATACAGTTTATCTGCCAAAGAAAGTTGATATTGGGGTGAGTTACACTTACAGGAGGCACAGTTTTAGCCACTTTATACACTATAAAAGGATATATGCCTTTTTTTTTTGGCTCTCGAGGGCCGGATAATGTACCTTGAAGGGCCAGATTTGGCCCGCGGGCCTTGAGTTTGACACCTGTGAGCTAGAGGGATCATTCTTCTTTGCAGAGTCCTGGTTCCTCCATTATGGACTCTTTTTTTTATTTTATTTTTTTAGGATTGCCCAAACGTTTTCCATAGGATTTAGGTCTGGGGACTGAGATGGGGATTGGAAGAGGAAGATTTAGTGTCTGATGAAAACCTTCTGTCGTTCTAACCATATGTTTCTGATAATTACCCTACAGAAGACTGGTTTTCAAATTTCCAGTAGAGACCCAACCGATTTTTATCTAAAATCTTGTATTTCAAAAGTTAATGAGGCCATGCATTCTAGCTTGTTGGATGAGAAACAAGCCCACGGCATCACAGATCCACTGCTTTGCTTGACAGTGGCCGAAAGATGCTTTTTTTTCCCCACATTCATCCCACCTGGAACATTTGTTGTCAAAAAATCTCAGTCTTATTACACGAAAGCACACGTTTCCGAGCAGAACTGAGAAAACTCCACGTGTTTTTTTTTTTTACTTTTATTAATATCTATCTTATACATATTTTATAGAGTGGTTTGGATATCTTTTATTCTACTTTGACAGATGTACATGTAGACTGAGCAACTGTAACAACATAATTTCCCTCTGCGATTAATAAAAGGCTCTGATTCTGATTCATCCGCTCCTATTCAGACTTCCCCTTGAGTGCTGTAACAAAAACACAGGCTTCTCAATGCCAGCTTAAAGGAACAGGATCAAGTAAAAAAAAATGATTTAAATTAAATTGTATTTGGGTAAAGTTTCCTCCACAGAAACATCAGATGTTTTTCACACCTCTCTACATATGCACTAACAGCCATTCGGGTTAACAGTCATTTGAAATATTGCCTCCCTGAGAAGCAAACTTGCGGTAGCTGGAGTTCAGCCAGTCCATTTCTAGAGTCAAAAGAAATGCTGAATGCTATTCCAGGCTACAGAGAGGCTTTAGCAATATTAAAACACTCCTGTGTCTATACTTAACTCAGCACAGCCCCGCAGAAAACTTAATCTTTCCCAGACATTAAGCCCTGTGAAATATATTGCTCTCGCATTGATCTCAACACTCCAGGAGAAAGAGAACTCTGCTTGATCTGTTCAGCTAAAAAAGGGGAAGGAAATGCAAATAAGACAGTGAAAATTAAGCAATAGAGTCTTAGATTAAACTAGTTGCAGTCTGCAGGGTTCCTCCTACTAGACATGGGGCCTCTTTATTTCCCTTTTATTGGGATTTTTTTGTTGTTGTTTTTTTTGTCAGTGTACAGGCTAAACTTCCTGCAGGAAGACAGCAAAGGATATGGAGCTGGAAGACAAACAATATTTGACTTAATCTCCCAGAGGGGAGCACTGTGCTGCGAGTTGGAGTTGAACGGGCTCCAGAAGGAGCCAGCTGTAAAGCGAGATTGTATATGCGTACACGCAGACTGTCGGTTATTATTTATGGAGAATCCAAACAAATGTGACGTTAGGGGAAAGTGTTCTTTGTCTGAACATGCGAGCAAAAAATAATAAAAATAAATGCACACATACATACAATTACCACTCAGGACAGAAGCAATCGTGCTGCGCAAGAATTATTATGAATACATAACGACAACAGAAAATAAAATAAAAGCAAAATCAAACACGTCCTGTGTGAATGGAAATGTTGAGTTGTATTTCATTAGGACAAATCCAGATGGAGAATGGCATCTATGTCGCCCCCTACCGCTTACACGAAAGAGTTACAGCAAATACATTCATTGAAAAAAAAAAATTATCTGGCGCGCGCAGGTACGCACACGCGCACACTTCAGGCTCCATCATTAAATGTCAACCTCTATTACAATAAATATTATCAGTCCAGGAATACAATTTACATATTTTTTTTTACTTTGACCCGTGTGATGCTTTCATGTGCCCGTATTAACAAACAGAGATTTGTTTGACTGACCTATAATAAGCTCCGCTCACAAACACAGATTATAGATGGACTCCTGTTTAAATATGGAGTCCGCGTGTTATTAAGCTGAGTGTTTAAACTACAGCAGCATCAGCGTCCCAGGGCAACTTTATCCTTTGTGTCCACCGTTACACCAGTTCCGCTGCACTCTCTCTACCTCTTTCGCTCCTTACTTTCACCCTGCACAGCCCACTTTTTTCCCCCCTACTTTCCTGGTCGGTTCTGGGCTCAAAAAAAAAAGGGGGGGACATTCCGAGCTTACCTCTCAGCGTGAGCGGCGTCCTTTTCCGCGTTTTTAACCCGGGTTAGTTATCCTAGAGGCGGGCGGAAACCAGCAGCCGCAGCCGCTCCAACATCTCCCACTTTCAGTCCCAGCCTCCAGACTGAAGCAACACGGACCATAGCGATTTCCATCCACTCCAGCACCTATCTCCGTGATGACAACACGCAAAGAGGGAGGGGGAGAGACTCCGCCCACATCCACGCTGCTGGGGTTAAAAAAAAATAAAAAAATAAAAAAAACTCACATCGGGTCTTCTGTGTTATTATTCTACTCCTATAGGCTTATATTGATGGGGACTAATGCCACAGTTGAGACTAAATGCAAACAATGAGGCCGTCATGTAAACAAAGTAGGGTTGCCCTGATGTCTGCTTTGGTCCCAGCTCCACAGTGGCACCATCTGGTGAAGGGAAGCTGCTCCCGCGAACTATCTGAATAAAAAATGCCCACAGCGCTGGTTATGTATTCTTGTTTTACCTCACTTTCAGCGCGATTTGACGGTTGTTGATCCAAAATATCTATAGTTGTTTATGTTGTAAAAATAAGATGCAAATCATTTAAAAAAAAAGAGAGAGAGAAAACACTGCACACACAGGTAGTCATATTCAGGTAATTAGAAGGCTACTGAAAACGTTCAATTATTTCAGTCACTCAGTTCACGAAGGGAAGCGTATCATACATATTAATTACACAGAGATTAATGTTCTCAAGCCTTCGTTTGATTTTCATGATTTTCAGTTTACAGCTCATACAAACGAAAATCATTTCGGGATAGAATAATGCATCAGACCAACACAAAAATGTTTTTTTGTAATTATCAGGAGGACTAGATTAACCAAAATCTGATTAATGAAAAGTAAGGTTCAGCTTTACAATCCGATGGATCCAGAGGACATTTACGAACTAGAGTGGGCAAATATTGCTAATTCTTGATTTGAGATGCTGAAGCAATCCTATCAAAGAAGACTGAGAGGTGAAGTTGAGTAAACACGTCTATTAAGACAGTTATGTGCAAATTTATGGCACGTTTTAAAATAAGCAAACAAACAAAACAAAACAAAACAAAAAAAACTCCAGACCTGCTTTATTTTTGGTGGATTCTTATTACTTTAATAATAATAATAATAAAAAAAAATACATAGAAAATACACAAAAAACAAAAACAGACCCAAAAAAAGTAGATTAAATGTAATAATATAATACTACTACTAATAATAACAACAACAACGACAGGATTTTTTTTAAAAGAACAAGAACGTGAAGAATAAGCGTGACTTATTCTTAACTACATTTCCCAGATACCGCTGTGCTGTGATGACGTCACGCTTCTCCGACCGTTTCCATGGGACCGGTCGGAAGCTTGCGGATCAGCGCCCAGCCTGCCTGCCTTGATTAGCAGCCTGTGTTTATGATGTCGGAGGACGCTCCGGAGACTCTGTTCTCATTTGAGCTGTTGGTGGATCACATCCGACTGCAGACAAACCACAAAGCACCCGACAGGCTGGCCGTCGGGCTGCGCTTTCTGGACTTTCCGACGCTGCTGATTTATCAGCACCCATCTGAGCGCCTTAGCTCTCACCGCCGCCAGCCTGCGCTAAACCAGCGGGACTTCCCCTTTCACAGGGGCAAGTCTTGTTTCTTTAAAATGAACCCGGGCTCTCTCCGTGTCCGTCTGTCTGCCGCCCCTCTGCACGCCATGGTGCTGGATGTCACCGAGGAGACGAGCCCCAGGTTCCTCGGTTCCTCTCTCTTATCTCTGGCTGAAGCCATGGGCAGAATCAAGCTGCTTTCCAGTCCCTCTGCCCACACAGGAAAGGGAGTCGTCGCCGTCTCCGGCCTCTCCGGGGAGATGATCGGAACGGCGTCCCTGAGTTACAGGCTTGTGTGTCTCGGGGCGAGTTTGCTGCCACACATGACGGAGGGGAGCGGGTATGAAGGCACGACAGGCCCAGGGGGTCAGGAGGACCAAGAACGTTCCAAGGAGAAAAACAAACCGGGGAGCATGTGTTCTCCCACAGGGAGCGAGTCACAATGTAGCCTCCAAGGTGGTGATCCAGGAGATCCAAAGATCCGGTTAGATGAGTCTGAGGAGGATGACGGCGCTGAGAGTCAAACTGAGGAAGATCTAACTGCGTTCTGCCCCCCTCATCTCTACTATAGCAACACGACGCCGTCGCACAATGGGAACACAGAGCAGGATTGCAGGTCGTCTAATCTGCTGGACGCTGAAGGCCGTACGTTCGAAGATTCCCTCTGCGCGGGGGAGGAGGGTAAACGGAAGGTTTCCGGTTTCAAAGCGGCACGCCGGGAAATGACGCACGCTACAGAAACATCCGGCAGCCGAGAGACGGACGTCCTCAGGGGGGCCCTGCGGCGGCTCCCGCTGCTAAACGCTCTCGTCGCTGAACTGTCGCAGTTGAGCGTTCGTCCCGATCCGGCCCACAACACCGGGCCGGCTTCCAGCGATCACAGAGACCCACGGCGGGCCGAGTCTCTGGAGGAGGACCCGCAGCTCACCGACGGCCATTTATACCGTTTATCTCCCCCCAGAAACTGCTCCACGCCCCTAGTCGACCCCGCAGAGGTGCAACACGCCCCGAAAGAGACCCCGAGCGCCAGGAAGCCTCAGAGGAAGAAGCTCGAATACGGAACGACTAAAACCTATCGACTAAGGCTAAAGCAGATCTCTCCTGTCAAAGCGAACAGTCGCGAATGCAGGGCGCTGACGACGACTGACACGCGGTCACGCAGGACAAAAGAAACGGAAAAGTCAAGGGCCGGAGAGGTAAAGTCCAAAAAAAGAGGGTTCCTGCCCAATCAGAGGCCCAACCTGGACGATAACACCGGGACAAAGATGCAAAGCGACGCTGCGCTGAGAGGAACGGTCACTCTGAGGCCTGCAACCCAGCAGGGCATCCGAGACAGCCGCGCACAAGATTTCCGTCCCCAGACGGAGCTGCAAGGTCGTCCCGTCAAGCAAGGGCATCACGGTGCGTCGGATCAACCAGATCCTCAATCCGACGGGTACCAACCCGCAGATCCGCTCCCCGAACCCCCAGAGAGGCGAAGCAGCAGGAGCAGCAGTCCAGACTCTCTCTTTTCGCAGGGCAGTGGTACTGCAGATGATGCAAACTACGCGGATGACTTTGACAGTCTTGAATCTAGCAGTACTTCCTCTCCTAATCCGGATAGAAGCCCAGAGCTCCTCGGAGCCAAGGCCCCAAAGTCTCCCATCAGCCCTCGTTCCTCAAGATCTGAAGGTTTCCAGAAGAAATCGGGTACACACGTCATCCCACTTCACGCCCGCTCCTCTGCTCACAGCAACGACGAGGAGAGGCCACGTTCCTCGCAATCCGTCTGCTCCAGAAAGCAGGCGGATGCGAGTGGCCAAACGGAGCAAATCTCCAGTGCTGAGAGTGTTTTAACGTCGAGAAGCGAAAAGGAAAAGTCACCCAGGAGCCGCAGCCTTGTCAGAGGATTCCCTGCAGAGTCCACGTCCTCGGTGGAGGAGCTGGAGGATGAGCTGGGATCACTGGATTTCAGAAAAGAGTACAAACACATCTCTGAGCTTGTAGCCAGCAAACTCCCAGGGTACACAATGTAGAGAAAAAAAGCATTTATGGTGACCTAAACTATACTGTTTTTTCTAAATGAGGAAAATTTTTAATTTTATGCTTCGAACAGCCGGTAGTTTTGAATAAAGATAAGCTTTTCAGACCATTTTCTGCTTCTTTCTTTTATTTTTCACTAAGTTATAATAGAAATGCATCTGCTTGTTTGTAACAAAAGGTGAAAAATCTCTTGTTTCTTCTGCCAGACAGCAGAACATAGATAACGTCTGTTTTTCCTTCAAGTTAATATGTGTCTGACTTGCTTTGTCATCATTTTAACAGCAGACTAAAGATCAGTATTTCTGTTTGGTTTTGCTTTTCTAGTTTGTGACCAATTTACTGTTTATTTTAACTAAATAATAATTCATGAGGTAGTAAGAATCTTCTGTTATAACTTAATTTATTTAGGTTAGACACTGCTTACACGTGTGTTATTCACGTACTAAATAGTGGTTTGACAAAGAAAGACGTCTAATGAAAAAAATAAAATACAAGTTTTCCTCGTTTTGATAACTTCGGATTTCTTTGTAAATAAAATGTTCAAAGAAGAAATTTTGTCGAAACACTATAAAAACCTTAACCTAAATCCGGCTACAGACCGTCAACCAGTTCTAGATTTAATGTTTTTGGCAAAAACAATCGAAATTTGTATTAAGTGAACTCGAACCCGCAGTGCGCATGCGCGAAGAGTGTGTACGGAAGCGCGTCTGTAGCAGCAGCTGCTGCACTGCACGGTGAAAACTGCGATGTACAAACACGTTTTTCTGACCGGACCTCCAGGTAAATAACAACACATAGTGTACCCGCTGTTGTTGAAGACATTTATTTATTCATTTTTTACTGTAAATCATCCGCAGTCAGAATGCTATCCCAACGTAAGACTGAATATCGCTGCTCCTAATGTTAATTAGCTCGTAGCTGTTCAGCTCTTATATAGAAGTATATTCATATTTAATACATTAGAATGTCATTGAATGGCCCATTTATTTCCGTGACGCCATCCCCGTGTGAAACAAATATAGATTCATTTCACAGACGGATGTTTTCAAGCCTTTATTTCTGTGCTGTGCTGTACAAGAACAACAATAACACAAATTGATAAAAACAGAGTATCAAAACACTACTTCAAATAAGTGCCAAAGAATAACGTTGAGTTTTGATACAGTTGATACAGGTAATAACGTTAATTACATTTACGATTAGAACATTACATAAAACCAATAAAAGAGCATTTGTGACACAGGTGTCTTTATTACCTGCTTAAATGTTGTTATCCTCAAAAGGTACTTTCAATCTGGCGAGGCTCATCAGAACACATATTCTATTTCTTAAAAATATGTTGGTCTGCTACTGTGCTCCCTCTGTGTAAGTAATGCATTAAATTTAAAGCTGTAAAGCACATTTTTAAATTCCCTAAACTTCTCTTCTTTGGACATTTCATAGACCTGTGGAAACGCTAAACGACCGTTGACAAACCTCAGTATATGTTGTTACATTATAATAAACAAACACAAACAATTAAGTGTTGTTAAACCATGTACAATCACAGGGTCTTGCAAAACCTTTATGTCACTTGAGATTGCATTTTTCCATGTCACATAAATGTACATGGATGGCCCAAAGATTTGAAATTTGGTCTCCTCTGACAAGAGCGTGTCCCTCCCCTACAAGATTTGTAGCAAATGGTGCTCTCTGTTTATTACTGTTGAAGATAGTTGGTTGCACCGCATTTTAGTCAGGGGTGCTTTTAATAAAGGGGGCTGAATATGAATGCATGCCTCACCTTACAAATTTTTTGTTGTTTTTTTTTTAAACTTATTTCAATAACTTACGTTGTAGTTTGCTGTTGGAACATTACAACATGTAGAAAGATTCAAGGCTCAATAAGACGATGCACTTCCTGTAGAATCATGTTTTTATTCTGTTTTTTTTTTTTTTTTTTTGTACAATATCTGTTGTTTTCCTACAGGTGTTGGGAAAACCACTCTGGTCCAGAAAGCCTGTGAAGCTTTAGTGTCATCAGGAGTGGGAGTGGAAGGATTTTACACAGCAGAGGTCAGGGAAGGAGGCAGACGGGTCGGCTTTGATGTTGTCACACTTGCCGGAGAGAGGGGCCACCTGTCCAGAATCAGGTGGAGGTCTCGCCCACAGCATCGATACCAAGCTACCTGCCTTCTTTCATCCGCTAATTTCGTCTCGCCCACGCTTCATTTTTATCTCGCAGGGAAGGCGCTGGCGCGTCTCACGGCGGACGGGAATGCACGGTGGGACAGTATGTGGTTGATGTGCCCTCATTTGAAAGCCTGGCCCTGCCCCTCTTCAGACATGTAAGGCTGCGAGCAGATGCCCTTTAAACTCATCTGTTCAATTAGACCCTCCTCCTCTCCACTTATAAATCATCCAACCTTTGATTTCCTTCGCAACCGATGGAATAATTGGAAGCTTGCAAGCGCGTAAATTCCACAGTGACGTTTTTAGTGTTGCTGGTGCCGTCTGGCTGTCACTGACCGTGATTAATCCTGCATGTAAAGTGAGCCTGGAGTGACGCCTGCACATGTAAAGGGAAGGTGTCTGTGCCACGGCGTCACATGGCTCGCTTTCGTCTCGCTTTGTACGCTATATATGCAATCACTGCAGCTCGTTGGAGCGCGCAAACATCGTCAAAGTCATGTAAGCATGCTCAACATATCAATTTTTTTGGGTCCGTTTAACATAAGTGGTTTTATAGTGCTGATATACATTAAGTTGCACTTTCGAGTTCATACCATTTTGTCATGCTGCAACCGCCGTCTTTAATGTGATTTATTGGGATTTTACGCAACACACCGACGCAAAGCAGGTCATAATTGGGGAGTGGAAGGAAAATCCCATCGTTTTCAAATAAATAAATAATAATCTGAAAAGTGTGGCGTGCACATTTTCTCTGTTACCCTTGAATACATTTGAGACTTTCCTATTTAGAAAATAGATTTAGCCTGTTTGTAATTTAAGCTTAGTATTTTAGCAGCTGTGCTCGGAAGGCGACTGAGTTTTTTTTTTTTAGAGAACATTAATGAAGAGACCAAGGAAATCAGCAGACAGATCGCAGAGCAATTGTAGATAAATTAAAATCAGGATTAGGTTATAAAGCAATATCCTGAGCTTCTAAATCCCTAAGAAATGGCAGTCCGCCTAAACCGAAAGGCTGACCAAGGAGAACATTAGTCAGAGAAGCAGACGTCCATAGTATCTCTGGATGAGCTGCAGAAATCCACAACTCAAGAGTAAGTGGAGTCCACAGCTTTTAGCTGGGTACTCCGAACATTTGGAATATTTGAAAGAGGAGCAAGAAGAAAACCATAAAATGTCCTGTTTTTTAGTTTGCCACGAACCATGTAGAGAACACAGCAAACATGTGAAATAAAGCACTCTGGTGGTTAGAAGGGAGCTCTTTGGCTTAGAGGTACATCTCTCTTTGAAGAGGAACATTAAATCTACACACCGTCCCCACCTTGAAAGGTGGTTGTGGCAGAATTATGCCGTGGACCGGCTTTTCTTCTGCAGGGACAGGGATGCCGGTCACAGTTGATGGGAAGATGGATAGAGCCAAATACAAGGCAGTAGTGGAAGAAAACATGTAAGAGGCTGCAAAAGACTCGAGACTGGTGTGAGAGATCCTCTTCAGTGCCGCCAGACCCACAAGGAAATGGTCTTTAGATCAAAGCATATTAATGCGTTAGAATGGCCCAGTCAAAGTCCCAATTGAGAACCTGAATAGACTTAATCACGACTTGCAGATGTTCTCCATTGAATCTGACTGAGCTTGAGCTGTTTTGCAAAGAAAAATCACATGCTGTACATTTTCAGTTTCTAGATTTGCAAAACTGATGGAGACACACCCAAAAGTGTTTTTTTGGTTGGTATTGCAGAGAATCATGGTTCTACAAAGTATGCATTGACTTAGGGGAGCTTGAATACAAATGCATGTGAAACCTTTTAATTGTGTAATCACAATTATGGACTTTTTTTTTTGTTGGTCTGTCACAAAAAATTCAAATAAAATGAATTAAAGTTTAAAAAATTGTAAAATGAGAAGGGGTTCAAGGAATATGAATGTGCAGTTTCTCACTAAGTTAATTTTTTTAGGTTTTAATAGTTGCTGATAACTATGATAAATTAATTCAGCTTGGAAATGGATTTTGTTGCTGTTTTTCCTGCATTTTGTAATCATCCGTAGCCTGGTTATAGAGCCGTCCATTTCGTAATTTCACTAAATCATTTTGTCACTTCAATTAAATTATCCTTGGGTTTTATTGCACGTAATTTTAAACAAAAATGATCAGAGCAGCGACTACACAAAAAAAAAAAAATCACCTAAATTATGACAAACAATTTTTGTGATTGTGTTTGTATTCACACGGTGATTTTTCGTTTCCTCGTCTCGTGTCTGCAGACGGGGGCCGCCGATGAGGGCAGCAGGAAGGTGTTCGTCATCGACGAGATCGGCAAAATGGAGCTTTTCAGTCCGCCCTTCATCAGAGCGGTGAGGCAGACTTTAGACGGCTCGTCCTGCACGGTACTGGGCACCATCCCCGTCCCCAAAGGTAAACCTCTCGGACCGGTCGAGGAGGTCCGAAGCCGGAGAGACGTCAAGGTTTTCACCGTGAGTAAAAACACCGCGTCACCCGCTGGTTTCAGCACATAACCAAAAGGAGATATTTGGGTCAGTGTTGGAACTGTGTAGTCTCACAATAGCAACAGGACAGTGTTTCCACTGTATCCCCTTAGTGTTAGGAGAGCAGAAGGGTCGACCCTGCATTATCTCCCGCAGCCGCGGCAGGATTAAGTCTAAATCACGCGTGACTGATTCAACAACAAAGGGGTGTCTCAAATGTCAAAGTAATTTCTAACGGAGGTCTCAGTGATAGACATTGTCATGCAAAGCGCTCACTGTATTGCCGTAGTTATTGTGTTAAACCAAATCAGGCTCCGAGACGGTTGAGAGATTTAGTTTGGACAGGAGGACTTTGCCTGACAAAACTATTCGTACTTCTTGAACTTTGTCACATGAAACAAATTTTAATAATTTTACATGATAACATCCACATGAGGTAGAGTATAGATGTGGAGTTGAAGGAAAAGTATACATGGTTTTATTTTTTATTTTCTTTCAATGAAAAATCTGATCATTCAGATTGGAGGGAAAGTGTTTATGCACATAAAGTTTCTATCTGTGCCACAGATTCTCAGTTGGATTTAGGTCTGGGCTTTGACTAGACCATTTAATTCAATTTTATTCAATTCAATTTTATTTATATAGCGCCAAATCATGAAACATGTCATCTCAAGGCACTTTACAAAGTCAAGTTCAATCATATTATACAGATTGGGTCAGATTATACAGATTGGTCAAAAATGTCCTATATAAGGAAACCAGTTGATTGCATCAAAGTCCCGACAAGCAGCATTCACTCCTGGGGAACCGTAGAGCCACAGGAAGAGTCATCTGCATTGTACATGGCTTTGCTGCAATCCCTCATACTGAGCAAGCATGAAGCGACAGTGGGAAGAAAAACCACCCATTAACAGGAAGGAAAAACCTCCGGCAGAACCGGGCTCAGTATGAACGGTCATCTGCCTCGACCGACTGGGGTTACAAAAGACAGAGCAGAGACACAACAAGAGAGACAAAAAAGCACAGAAGCACACATTGATCTAGTAATCTGTTCTACATTAGATGGTAATAGCGGGTGAGCCGTCTTCTCTGGATGATGTCACAATTTATTTATGGATCTGCTAATCAATTCCAGTCCCACCGGTTTTCTTCCAGTATTTAGTGCTACTTCCTATCAACTGTGACCAACTTCTCTGTCCCTGCTGAAGAACAGCATCCCCACATCATGATGCTGCCACCGCTGTTTTTGGTGTATTATATGTGATGATGATTAGTAGGTTTTTAGTTTTTCTGCCACACATGGCCAAAAGACATTAAAGCTTGTGATTTTGTTTTATGCACTAACCCAGCTTTAAACCTCTTCAGAACGTCCTTCCTGACCTGTCTGCTGTGTTGTTTGGTCTTCATGAGAATGTTTGTTCTCCAACATTCTCTTAAATATCTCCTGTGCCTTTCTAAGAACAGCTGGATTTATACTGCGATTAAATTTAACACGGTTGAACTATATTTACCATTTCGCTGTCTTCAGACAAGAACTGGCTGCACTGGATTTTATTTTGGGCTGTCAAATTGAAGGGGGCATATTACCTACTCTACACACTTTTTAGATTTTTATTTCTAATACATTTTTAAAGCTTTCTATTAGGGATGGGCAATATGGCTTAAAAATATATTTTAATATTTATATTGAAGAAATTATTTAAAAAACTTAAAAGCTTTTATTTCAAGCATTTCGTCTGAGAGTTGACCTGAATTCAAAGTGCAACTAAATACAAGCTGTGAAACGTGCCTGTAAAACAAGATGGCGGCCCTGCCGTTGTAAACAACGAAACTATAACAAAGTGTTTGTGGTTTTACACAATAAGCTAACCACTGGCTTCACTTCACTTGTGTAACTTCAGACTAACTTAAAAATAAGTAAATGAGTAAATTAAAGTGCTTCGTAATATGATAAAAAAAAAATTCCTCTTTACAACATTTTGACAAAATGTTTTCCTAAATATGTTTTCAGCATTGCATGCTATTTTCTTCATGGAAGCCCGATGAGTGCATTGGCAAAATAAAATCCCGATTTTGCAAAAATTAAATCTTAAAAAGATAGCAAATTTAAATTATTCGATTAAATCAATCCATCGCCCAGCCCTACTTTTTTATCATTTTCCTTCCACATCATATCTAAGCAGTAGTTTGTGTTGATGTATCCCCTAAAAGCCTTTCGCAAGTTGCTGTAATTTAATAATCTTGAGGAGGTAGGTTTGTTTTGTCTCCTGATGGACATTTGTGAAATATTATTCACTTTACTACCTTTTTTTTTCACATTGATTGTTTTTTTTTGTTTTTTTTTTCCACTCCTGTCTTTTCCCGTTCAGGTGTCGAAGGAGAACAGAAACGCTCTTCTTCAAGATATTTTAACAACCCTGCAGGAGTGTTTGAAACGGGGCAGACAGAACCAGTGAAGGGAAATCTCTCGTGCAGTTTGTGCCTGTTTTCGCTGACGCGGACGTCACCGGTGTGCATATACAGTATGCTTCACACAAGCTGACTGTTAAGTAAGTCTGTTCACAGTCAACAATGGTGTTGTGACCTGCTGTACTCTGCAACACGGTGAGAGGAGAGCCAGAGCTGCTGGACGAGTTGTTGTGTCACATGTACATGTTCATGTAAGCAGTTTTTTTGCTTTTGTTTCTGTTATCGCCACAAAATGAATTACATGCTAAATAATTAATTGCGTGAGATGGAACTCGACAGGGCAATACGTCCGGTTGGCTTTGTGTATGTTTCTTATCGAGAGTTCAGTTTTCAAGTCCTCTGGTTTTCCATCATCACAGCTGATGTTTTCTTTCAATAAAGGAGCGCACAAAGCACTGACCCTGGTGATTCTATTAATTCTTTCCTACACAGGCCTCCCTGGTGTTTATCTTTTCAACCCGAGCCTTTGCTCACCGAGAATCAATCAATATTTAACTGTGCAAAGATGTGCACTCTTTTCATGGGTTCATTCACCCGCTACGGCAAAGAAATAAAAGGAAAAAAATGCAGCACCTTGCCAAAAATATGTATATACCCCCTGCACATTTTCACTTTTTATCACATTACCGCAACAAATTTGAAATCACGTTACTGGAAAATGGAGCTACACAATATGGGGAATCACAATCATCCTGGTATCAAAGAGGTGATAAATCGCTGTTGCAAAGGACTGCTTGCATACAATCTTTCTGCGATTTTAAGTGCCGTGCATTAAAATTTTGCTGACTAGTAACATTTTAGTTTTGTTGGATAGAATTGAACTGCCCTCGATCCCCACATGGTATATTTCTAGTGGCTGAGATGCTGATGCGACACTATTATATATGATATATCATTCATGATATCATGCAGCCCTATTGGAAATTTATGTCCGACACAAGGTAGACCATTACTGATAATTATAAAGTGCTTAAAAATTATGCGTGGCTCTTCTTTCTTTTTGCAAGTAATTCAGTAATTGCATTCCTGCCATCCATCTTCCCATCAGACTTGTAAAAAACAAAAACAAAAAAAACGGTCCCACTTCATGAGGCTCCCACTGCCATGCTTCAGCATGGGTATGGTGTGTTCATGGTAATATGCAGTGTTAGTTCGTTTTTTTTTCTTATAATCTAACCCATTAATGGGTATAAAACTCAGTACAGGGTAATTGGGGGGGGGGGGGGTCAGAGTAAAGGAGGGTGATTAAAAAAACAAAAAAAAAACATGTATATTTATTCCAGTTTCACAGCTCTGCAGTACTTTTTGTTCTATCATTTAGGATTCACTTAAAGGCTGAAAACATGACAATTTCGAAAAGTTGAAGGGGTGTAAGTATGTTTTCCAATGAACTGTGAACACATATTTTCTCTCAGCAATCAGCGTTTCTCTGGTATTCCATTTTAGGAGCCGTTTTTGGTCATGCAAAGGTTGTCATCCACATGATAAACCTTATCGTTGCTTTCACATCATGCCGTGCGACAAAGAAATAAGCTTAACTGTAGTTGTGGGGATTTTGTGTTGCCCCCCTGGAAATTTGTTTCCATGTTCCACCAGATTACACCGTAGGATAAACAGTAACAGTGAATTAAGGATTTATTAAATTTTTTTTTTTCAACGTCGGAGCGCTTTTGTAAAGGATTTGCAGCAGAGCTAAGTGGAGGGTTTAAAGCCACAGAGGAGAATTTGTGGTCCAACCTGCAGTAAAGGTCATCTCTTTGCGACCCGCGGTCTGTTGATCGTATCGACTCGCTACAAGTGCAACTCTTGATTCCGCGAGAGCTCCGACTCTGACAGCTGTGTTGAAGCTTTAAATAGCCAGCACCCTCTGGCAAACAGCTTTGTTTGATTTATTTATTTCTTTTTTTTTTTCCAGCATCGAAATACCTTCAGGTCGTTTCAAAGTGATACAGAAAAAAAAAAGAAAAGAGGGGAGGCTTTTTTGGCTTGTTTTGCAGCGCCTGCTTGTGTAACTGATGTGACCTGTCAGGCTGGCTGCAGAAAGAGCTGCCAGCTGCGATCTGCGTCAGACGAGCCGCTGCGCAAGCATCTGCTCCCTGGCCTCGGATGACCGGCGCACAACTGGATCAGCTGGCAACCCCCTCCCCACGCTTTAAAGTAGCATTTTCCTTTTCGATATAACGTGGAAGTACGACGCATCGCATCGTTGTTTTAGGTGCGGACCGCTAGGTAACCAGTAAGCCCCGAGCGGCGCTGCTGCAGGGAGATTTCTCTGTGGATTGGTGATCCGCGGCTCCCTGCAGCAGGGTACCAGATGGGTTACGTAACAGCGACAGAGACCTTGCCAGTTCTGCCAAATGGAGAGGATGTACACACATATGGACGCATCTGATGCTTTATAATGTAATTAGCATCCATACAGTCCATGTTGTCATTATATGTGCCTATTTACTAGTCAACCCCAGCTTGTGACATTTGACGTGGCCACGGCCTTGAGCTCATCCGTAGCACATGAACGCCACGTGTTTAGCCGCTGAGGAACACAAGGAATTGTAGTAGAACATAAAAATTACATATATGAAACATAAACAATGGATTTTATTTTAATAACTGGTTTTGGCAAAGAGGTGTAAACAGACTTTCCTTTTTAATTTGGTCATATGTTTTGGATCATGATCTATTTTCTTGCAGAGGCTACTAGGTTTATGTTTCAAATGTTCCTGTATTTCGAGAAGATTCATAATACTAAGCACCCTACTGAGGTTTCTGGGGCTTTTGGAAGAGAAACAGCCCCAAAGCATCATACATGCTCTGCTGTACTTAATATAGATGTCATGAGGCACTATCCTTACCTTAACACTGTATGTGGTGGATAAACTACAGTCCTCATCCAGCCTTCCTTCTCATAATATAATTTGACTTAAACATAATAATCATTGCTCTGACTGTAGAAATTGACAAGTGCCCCCTCACACACAAACCCTGACCCTAAACCTAGCCCAGTTTGCATTGTGTGGACCTTGGAAAATGTCCCCTCAATGGCAATTGTCCACACAACGTTGGTCTACTGTCAAGTTTTGGACCGCACAACGATACACAAACAAGTACACACACACACACACACACACACACACACACACGCACACATAATATTAAATGTCCTCAAACCAAATTGAATGTTTGAGGTTTCTAAAGTTTTTCAATGAGATCATGCTGCTGCAAAATATGATTTATTTTAAAGCTGTTTACACAACACTTACCTAAGGTTATTACACTTAAAACTTGAACTTATTAATGTGTACTAAGCAAGTGCTGCCTGAAAAGTACATGCATACAGTTGATTACCTTCATATTCACACAGGCCTAAGTTAATCGATGTCCATTTCGCAACAGACGTAGACCCATTTGCTCTGAACCTCTGGGCCATGTTGTTAAGCCGCACCCTGAACCCTTTATCCTTCCATCCCACAGAGGGTACAGCAATGCAAGGAGCTTACCGACAATTCAGGACAAAGGGGATTTGGCTGTTTGGTGAGAGGGTGGGAAGGGGAGTGAGATTTGATGGGGGGTGCTTAGATGTGGAGAGTTCTCTCCAGTTATTGCTCTTTGTGGTCCTAGCCCAGGAGGCACACTGACAGCTGCAGACAGAAAGGAGGGGTGGGTGTGTGTGTGTGTGTGGGGGGGGGGGGGTGATGTATGGTCCGGGAAGCCCTCGGCTAAAAGGCCAAACACAGCTGATAAAAATCTGACATATTGTTACACAACAGCCTGCCCAAGCCTTCCGAAAGCGGCCCACGAAATTGACTATTTCCTCCGAAAAACATATAACACACACTGAGATGTTGAGCTAAATAAACTACTTATCTTCTGCAATGCCCACCCTGTCAATGGAGAAGCCTGCATATGGCGAGTTTGTAGAAATACTCCCTGAAATCAAGGTCATGTCTCAGTGTCAAGCTGGTTTGAGCACTCCAACAATTCCTGCCAGGCCCTGAGTGCAACTGTGCAAACGACAGCCAGGCACTGCGGGCACAGATAGATTCTCTATGAAGCTAAAATCGAACCTTAATTTATCTTGTGAGAAAAAAAAACAGCAAATATTTTTTTCATTAAATGTTTGTTTGGTTTGTGGGGTGGGATAAATACAAAAGGTCAGTATTGGGAAGACTACATACACTTTGTACAATTTAAATCAGCTGACTTAGTAGGTGAAACTTGAACTCAACTGGGAGTTCAAACAGGACAATGATCCCAAACGAGCATCAAAACTGATTCTGGAACAGGTAAAACATTAGGATTCTGTATTAGCCCCAATCGCAAGCCTTTCAAAATGTATATGCCATGTTCCTGCCATGTCTGTGCCAGCAAAGCATCCAATTTAAACAAACTCTACCAGTCCTCTTAAGAAGAGGGATCACATATAATGATATATAAGCAGAGATGGGGAAAGTATCCTAAATATAACTTCCAGTAAGAGTATATACTCTAGTAAGAGTACCCTTACTACAACATATATTTTACTCAAGTAGAAGTAAAAAAGGACACAATCAAAAATACTCAACTAAGAGTAACGTGCTGTAGGGATCCAGGGGAAAACATTAGGCTGATTTAAATCTTATCTGTCTGACAGTTTCCAGTTTGTTCATGTAAATGATAAATCTTCTTCTAGCTCCAGGGCACTTGTGGAGTACCACAGGGTTCGGTGCTCGGGTTACACAAACACACACACGCACGCACACACACACACACACACAAATATATATATATATATATATATATATATATATATATATATATATATATATATATATATATATATATATATATATATATATATATATATATATATCTGTCCAGCAGCTTATGCTGGACAGAAATCAAAATCAATTTATTTCACACTGCTGAATTCTCATACTGTTCTCCAATTTGCATTGTTTATTTAAACAGTAAATGCTGACTCGATGTATTCTGTTGGGTTTCTTTAGATAGGAAACTTTTTGACCAATCTGTCTGTATGATTTAATTCAATTTGACTTTGTAAAGCATCTTGAGATGACACGTGTTGTGAGTTGGTGCTATATAAATAATTTTTTTTGAATAGTTACAATCCACCTGTGGATAGAAGCTTGTAGCTGATGGCTGCAAAAAGCATTTGGTCTCTGCAACTTGACGAGGGACATATAACCAAATACTTTTGGGGATGTACATATGATTTGTAGCCTGCATGTATACTGTTGTTGCTGTGTAGATGTAACAAAGACACCAATAAATTCAATCTCCGCTCAATACTTTTTGGTTGTGTTTCAAAATCATTGCAAGGCTTTTGGAAATCCATTCCCAGAAAACGTAGACTCATATCTGAGAACACCAGCCAATCAAGCAAAGTGGTAGCAACATAATGGTATGTTTCTCCCCCCCATGATCCCAAACCCGTCAAACTAGTTACGTTTTTGAAAAAGACCCAGAATTAAACGCAGTTGAAGATGTATGTCTTGTAGACAGGACTTTCAGTGATATATGCTGCTCATCTGAAATGCTAGCCATTGGTATGTACTGAGTTTGTTACGTGCACTTTCACATCTCCTTGACACCTATAGATACTATGCTGAAATGTATATATCTGTATTGGAAAATGCTAGCAGAAATTTAAAAAAGAAATACATTTACATCCAAGTTTACAAATGTCCCTTAGTAGTACAACAAATCAAAACCATTCCTCCACTCGGAGTTATTAAACAGCAATGTAACAGCAGATGTTAACAAGTGGTTAATTAAAGTGAAACAGGATCCAAAGGAAAGGAAATGGAAAGGCCATTTGATCCCGTATTTTACCCTGCCGCCCAGCACAGATAGTTCCCAAACCCGCTGTTCCCATTACATCACTTTCAAAGGCTTCCCAAGGCTGCCTGTGGCCTGCAGAGTTGGCTTTCAAAGCCCGCTAAACGGCAGTACATAACATTTGGAAGCCTGCAAGTTGAAAGCTCGGCGTTTTGAAAGAAAAGGAGATCCCAAATAATCTTTTATATGTTCAACAAAACATAAATCTATTCTCTTTTATACCCCGAATTCTGCTGTCTTTTCCCTGTATTTCCGTCAAGTTGCTCACGCATGAAGCAACGAACTCCCCATCCCTGTGGGAATCTGTCGTTTGTTAAGCATCATGCATCTCTCCAGAGGTATAAGCACCATTTTGCATCAACAGCAGGGGAGGGGGTCAGGGCCTGAGGACATCTTTCTCCTGTTACACCGTGCTCATGACTCCTTCTGATCTCCTGGTCTCTTTGACAGACACAGGCAACCCCTTTGGGTCACTGAGGTCTAAAACACAGCATGGACATCACCCCACCTTTGGGGAGGACATTTCACGTGGTTAGTCTTTAGAGGTTAGACGGGGGGTGGAGGCAGCAAAAAGGAGTGCAGCGCATGGTTGTTTTGTGCAAGTGTCACGTCCAGCACATGTATTTGCACTACATGACCCCCGCGCTTAAAGAGAAATCGTTCCGAGTGTGCTGACACGCAAGCATAGTGAGCTGTTTGCTGTGTCTGCATGGGAGCGCTCCAACCCCCCCACACAGCTGTGACGAGAGCACCAGGAGCTGTCAGCGAATTGTATAGAGGTCAGAGGGTGGGAGAGGACACAAAGATCTGGGACACGGTGATCAATCGATTGGCTGGTGATGCATCCCTCAGGGTCCTTAAAGGATACGGCTGTCGTTGCAAACGTGACGGAGAGGGAAAAGAAACACATAGAAATGTCTTTAGTATGGTAGTCGGTGCATACCAAAGGAATGGCTTCCATATGTGAATGCAGTGACTAATTGTATCAGTCATTTCCTTGATGTCACTGTGGCTCATTATACCCCTCCGCACTATTGCATGTGTGCCTTGTGTTTTCTATAACGGTATACAACTTTAATTTGATAAGACACCAGCATCCCCTGCATATACATACTGCAGCATACAGCTAAGCCAAGCTATCACGGGTGTATTGTACATGTTGAGGAGTTCTATAGCATGAACGATGCAACTTACAGCACATGGGTACCACTAAATTTAAAAGCAAACGTTTGTGCCAGTCATGCAATAATAATTTTTCCAGATGTTATTCTGGGCTATATAACACTCTGTCTGCACACTTAAATTGGCAAGGACCTCTTTTTTTTATTAATTCAGACCATAATTACTTGGGCAATTGGGGAGACACAAACTGTGAATACACACCTGAACTTTCAGCCCAAGAAGGTCAGGTGATTATTAAGAATGGGGGGAAAAAAGAAGACATGTAAAAGTACCCGATCTTGAATGAAATTCACACCTTTCATATCCATAAACACTCAATTAGTGAATAATTGAAGCATTATAAAGAGCATAAATACTTTATAGACGTGCTGTCAATGCTGAGTTATTGGCAACATGTGGGGGAGGAGCAGTGCCGCGTTACTGCGTGCTCCTTGCAGCTGGAGAACACTGGTCACTCTTCTTTCTCTTGCAGTTTAATAAAAAGACTTTCTACAAAGTGAACAAGACATACAATTTATTTTTTCATCATTTCGAAATAATTACTTTTTTAAAACTTTGGAAAACCTTGATGCCAGAACCGTCCCATGCCTAGTTGAAAAAAGCTAAAAGCATGCAGCTAAAATGTAGATAATGCTCTATATAAGATAAAAGCTGGTCCCAAAAAAAGTCATTTATGCCATTAGGGCATAAATGTCCACCTTGAACACTTTAAAATATAAACTACAGTTTTACACATTCCTAAAATATTGTTTTTAACAGTCCCCTTTTGCGTGTTTTAACATGTTTTGTGTGTGTAAGGCTGTTGTTGGAGCTCTGTCAAATAAATATTTCTTTCACCATCTGGGAAAGACGTTCTGTCTATTCTATTGTATTCTATTGTATTCTATTGTATTCTATTCTATTCAAGTGCTAGCTTGGGATATTTTGGCAGTGGTTCATTCAAATACAGCTGCCTAGTGCGCTGTAAACAAATCTAGTTTTGCCCTTTTTATTTTATACACTTTTTTGTCACATGCATGGAGTGTGGCACATGCCACGGCTTTCATGCATGAATGCAAGGCACTACTAAAATCTGGAGAACATACTGAAAAACGTTTACCAACAACTTTAGTGATACCCATGTAGAGCTAACTAGACCCACAAACGCATCATTGGATTGCCATAACGAGAGAAAGATGATGCAGGTGCTGCAGAGAGAAAAAGCAAAGGGCCAGAGTGCAAGTTAGGCTAAGAAATTCCTTTAACAGACCCTCTTTCCTTGCGTATTTCTCATCAATGTTCGCAGACGAAGCCGTAGAACTGGGTGGCCGGTTGCTGTATCAAGCAGGAGGGGGGGATGTTGTGCGTAGATTAACAAGAACTGCTGCGCCAATTTGGAATATTTACCTTTGAAATGCAGCCCATTCTATCAACTCTCTGTTGCTTTCATCACGGCTGTTTACATCCCACCACTAATCCTGAACTAAGCTCGCACAGTTTCACTCAGTGATCAGCAGGGACCTCACCCAGAGAGAGTTCTGCTGGCAGGGGCCTTTAACCATGCCGACCTTCAAACGTTATTACATCAATTTCACCAACATATACAATATTCCACCAGAGGTATCAATATCTGGACCATGTTTACACTAATATTAAAGACCTGTTCCGACCTTTCCCCACCCCCTCTCTTGGACAGTCTTACCATGAGTACAGACCTCTAAGCCATAAATCAAAGCCCATCATACAAATGGTCAGAATCTGACCCGAGGAAGCCGTAGCACAGTTGCTAGACCGTTTAGACTCTACATATTATGGGCAGTTTGCAGAAGTAGCTACTAATTGAACAGAGCTGGACTTAGAGGAGCATACAGCCGCTGTATTCGTCTGGGTCAAGGGTCTGCAACCTTTACAATCTAAATAAAACTCTTTTAGAGCCACTAATGTTCCATGACCTTTAGAAAAGTATATATATATATATTTATTTTTTTTTGACAAATATCTTCTACAGGAAAGTTGTTGCCATTTTTAAAGAACCACTGTTTTATTTCTATTTTTAGATTGGAAAATAAAGAAAAATCATAACATCTTTGCAAAAAAAGAGTCTGGATACACTTTCCGCTAGGGCTATGGATGTTTATCTGTGGAAAATGATGTTTAAACATTTATTTATTTATTTATTTATTAAAAAAGATGCTGTTTCCAACCAAACGACAATAAAAACTGTTCATTCTGGTGTGGAAATTCAATTCCACACCATTTCCATTAGAAAAAGAAAAACTTGTGTTATCATATCTATATTAAAATAACATAATATGGTTAGTCATCGTTTTTAGCCAAAGTTATTAAGAGCGATTGTGGAAGGTCCATAAGAGCCACAGGTTGCAGACCCCTGGTCTAGGTCAACAGCTGTATGGGAAATGTGACAGAGAAGAAAGACACAAAGAAGTATGCTACTCAGACGCAGTGGATGAACAAAGGAGTATAGGAATTACTCAAAGACAAAGTTTTTAAATCCGGTGGCGTTCAGTACTGTCAAACACAATCTCAGAAAAGGTATTAAAAAAGCTAAACAATGTATAGAAGAGCCTTACAACAGTGCTGACACCAGACCCTTGTAGGAAGGTATAACAGGTCATAGAAACTACAGAAACTCACCCTCACCATTTTAAACTTATCTTTCTCTCACAACAGTCCCTGTGTGGCTGAAATCTTCCACCATTGTACAGGTACCAAAGAATAACAACATAACCTCCTTGAATGACTTCGACAAGGAAAATTCGAACAACAACAATAATGAAGCACTTTGAGAAACTGAAATTGCCTCACATTTAAAAATGTATCTCTGTGACACTCGACCCGCATCAGTTTGCATAGAAAAAGAACAGATCTACAAAGGACACCATCCCCCTAGCTCTTCATTCTGCACTCACCTGTAGGGGCAGGATGTGAGGATGCTACTTGTGGACTGCAGGTTGCCACTGTGATCCCCTGAAATCTGACCTCACAACCGCATCATTTGGAATTGAGTCCATCACTCTGCAATTGAACCCAGGACTTCCTGATGGAGTGCCCTGAGGTAGTGACACTCAACCAGCACACATCCTAAACCATAACCCTCAGTACCGGCACAGCACAGGGATGAGTACTTAGCCCTATCCTGTGTTCCCTTTTCAGTCACAACAGCATCTTCACCTTCAACTCCAACATCATATTGAAGTTTGTCACCATTACAGAACTGATCAACAACAAATCAGCATACAGAGCAGAGATAAAAAAAAAAACGGTCAGCTATTGATCTGAAAACAACCTGCTAACACAGATAAGATGAAAACTCAGTTGCACATTTCTTTCAATCTGAGAATGCTACTATACAGTATTTTTTTCTTATGGTGTAAATTTACCCTTACTTTACTTTTACTTTTTATTTTATTTCCCTTTAAGTGAATCTGTATGCCCCCACTTGTCTTTCACTTTGCTGCTAATACACACATATTTCCCCTCTGATTTACAATTAAGGAAATATCTGTTCTATTACATTCTGTCAGCCTTTTGTTTCAATGGCGTTGAAGACATGGTAACATAGGACAGTAGCACTTGCACACCACTTTCTTTTGCATTTAACACTGTAGCAGACACAAAGATAAACGTAAGGCTTCCTGCCGCCAATTATTTAGACATCCTAAAAAATCGACCTCATTAGCACCCAAGCTCTCGTATGTCAACCACACATTTGCAGTACTTCTGCAGAATCAACCCAAATGAGACTCAAATATCACAACGATGACCCAGTAATAACACTACTTAATTCGGTGCAGTGTAACATTTAGTTACTAGACCTGTAATTTACAGGTTTAATGCCTCCTGAAGGCCACTGGCAACACTGCACTGTCGGAAAATTAAACAGTCTCCCTCTGTGTTTCGGAATCTGATAGCTGACCAGTTTGGACCAGCAGATTAAGAAATCATCAAGTTACTTTTAAAGACTAGGCCACATTCACCCCTCTAGATTAAATCCTACATCAGAGAACAGTCTGAGTGCAGACTTAATAATCTGACCAATTGGGAGAACTCATTCAGCATTAAATATTAATTTCTAAATGCCAGTTGATCTTTTAATATATATTTAAAAACGGGGGCAGTGGCTGCAAGCGGGGCTACCATGTGATGACGCAGAAGGACAGATCCAATCTCGGTGTACAGGCCCCATTTCAGAACAAGAGTCCATCAAAAGCTACGCACAGAGGTCACCGGACTTCATGTTCTTATGTTAAAACCCACAGAACATGTTTTTCAAACCACCATCATATATGGTAAAATAAAAACCGGTGTTAACACAGTTTAATTTTTATAAGTGAACTTCATACCTATTTTTTACCCATGTTTTTTCGTAATCCTTGACTCAACATATTTGTTTTTTCAAATAACATAAACTAAGGGAGGAACATGAAGTTCAAAGTGTGTGTTGCTGATGGAGTGTATCCCACGTTTTAAATGACGTCACCCTGACAGGCAGCACCATGCAAACATTACGAAGTCTTTGGTACATCGGTGATTGCGCTACTTTGCACAAGCCTGTGATAAGTGCTTCCAGGTGCACTTCTTAAATCCTCCCTAATATCTGCAGGCTTACAGAAAATCATGACATAATTTATTTATTTTCTATTCTAATCCTCCTCATCTAATATTCTAACATTTGTGCTGCTGTCAGCTTTCAAACACCACCACCAGAAAACGGAAGACAGTTAAGTTTCACTGCCCCAAAAACTGACCTGTCTGCTGTGTTCGTCTTTTACTTCCCCAAAACACTTTCGACCACTTTGTTTGCATACAAGTGACAAATACGGCTACATGGCGTGAAATTAAAGTAAACTCATTCATGGCGTTTAAGCCTTTAGAGTTCAAACACTTTTCAGTGGTAGTCATTGTTCAAACCCTGGTTGTACAAACAGCACCACACACCCAAAGCAGTAAACGGCTTACACCAATTTCCTTCTGTGTTTTTTCCACAGTAAACATTAAAACCTTTTTAGAATAATTTTCTTTTCTGCTATAACTAGTCAGATGCAGACATAGACACTTGAATATTTTTGCAATGCTAAGCAGCATGGGTTTGCAAACGTTTCATGAGTCGAATTCATTATGCAACCATGTCCACAGAGAGCGTCTGGTTCCTCCGCTTTAAATGAAGGGCTGATTATGTATGTTTACATCACATCTCTGAATGGGGTCAGATTTTAATATGCAAAAAGAAAATAATGTTGAGATGTTCTTAGCCTTGCCGACCTTTAATCTCTCCTTTCATCTCCTCGCCTTCCTTCTCAAAATACTCTAGACATGACGAAAAAAAAAAAAAAATTTTTTTGAACCACCAGTCGTGTTGACAATTGAATGTTTAATCACAGCAAAAGCAAAAACCTCGTTTAAGGTTTTTTTTTATCATGTATTTAGTCTTTGCCACAGAAGGTGGAAAAAAGAAAACGGTTAAATCATACAAGATCAAACAGTATCAAACTGTGAGTTCATAGGTGAGGACCGGTTTTAATGTAATGCAGCCAAAGGCACTGAGAGCTCAGCTTTTAGTTAATACTTGGTCATAAAACGTTAGGGAACGGCTGATCCAAAAACAGAAAAATAACATATACAAAACTGCTGACCCAAAACAATCAAAATCTACATATGTAGTAACAGGCAGAAGTTTACATACACTCATCATGAGCATGAATGTCATTGACTTTAATCACCAACAGTTGTAAGACTCGATAAAGAAGCTTAAAATTATTGAGAATTTGCTCTGAGCCACACAGGCCCAGTGTTATACATATGGTTGAATTTGAGACTTTTCTGAAAACATTAAGGCGGCTTTTGGATCATTGTCCAATAGGGAGACCCAACTCTGTCAGAGCCTAATCTGTCTGGCCCAAACTGTTAATTCAAAATAAAATAAATATTTTAATGGTCAAAAATGAACTTTGGAAGCACCAAAATGGAAGATACTGCAACGGTGGGGTTACTGACCACAGTGACACCTTTTTAGGCATCAGGGATTCAGAGGGTGCTGACTAAAGAAGTACATGATCGAAAAATTGACACCTTCAAGCCAATCCAAACGTCCTCTGATAAAGTTTTATGGACAGATGAGGAAAAGACTGAGCTTATATACTAAGACAAGTATATTTGGAAAGGTCAAGGTGAAGCTTTCAGACCTTAGAAAATAGTGCCAGTCTCAAGCTTGGTGGCGGGGCTTTGTTTCACTGCCACTTGTACCGGTGCATTACACAACCTGGTGGGGACATTGAAGACAAATGATTGTCGACAAATTATTTAACTTTTAACTCATATTTAAAGGCAAGTTATATCAAAATTGGTTTGAAAAAAAAAATAATCAGGCTAACTTTCAGCTTTTGGGAGGGCCTAGCTGATGTGGCAACCTCAACTCTGCAAAGAAAAGTGGGAATTTGTATGAAAGCCAGATACTACCCAAAGCAACTCATTTAGATGGAGATTAGACGCACATTGTGTTGTTTCTCCGCAACCTAGCGAGGAACATTTCGCAGAATATTAGTGAGGATGCATATTTGATTTTGAGAAAGTGTCGATCCGAAAAGCAACACAATCAGGTCTTTGATGCATGATCATTCCACCCTGAACAAAGAGTCCAAACACAATAAAAGCCAAAGATAATATGACATACATACCAGTGATGAATGTATGATAGGAAAATTCAACGAAATAGTGATAGGGGTGTATGTATGCATTCATAAGCTTGAGGTTAATGAATTTGGAGGTCCTTTCCTGCTTTAATATCCTACCAACAGGGTACCAGACACATAGAATGATGCTACCACCTCCATGATAGAAAGTCGGTACAGTGTTCCTTGGTTCTTTGGGTATTTTTGACTCTGTATCAATTACACACAATTTTACAAATTTGTGCATCCAATCCTTCATTTTTAACTAAATTTAATTTAAAAACTGCGCTGGCATTTCACCTTGAAACAGCAAACTGTTCAAACAAGTCCTTTATACTCTTAATGAATATGACATTCACACCCATGATGACCGTATGCACACAGTGCACGCTAACAGTTGTGTTAGTTTTATCTGACCTATAAACGTGAAAAAAGAGACACTTGCAAAACAGGTTACTCATGAGGATGCTTAAGGGGGCTCTGAAGTGATTTATCTCAAACAGGTCACACATATAAGTGTTTTTGCTCATAAATACGGTCAGTAGTAGCGTGGTTCTGTTTTACATGTGCACTGCACGTTTGAAACAATCTGTAAAAAATCAACAACATGTATACGCTCAGGGCTCTTTTTTCCCAAAGAACTTTTTGAAGACAGATTTGTTGCGAGGTCGCGGGAGGCTGGAGTAGCTCTTCAGAGCAGAGTCCTTATACATGTCTGGCTGCCGTGAAGGGAAGGGCAGCACCGCAGGCTCCAGGCTTCTTCTTATTGACGAGCTGTCTGTCGAACTGCCCCCAACTACCAGAGTCACACAGTAGCTGGATCCCTTTTCCACTCCCCCTCCTCCTGGGGAGTTCAGCGTGGGTTTAATCTTCTGGTACGTTGCTGAAATGTAGAATAAAAAAATGAGTTCTGGCCCGAATGAAGGCGGATAAACGATCAAATTCAGGTGAGCCGCTGCAAACTAACCAGACGTAAAAGAGTGGGAGCGCTGCTTGCTGCTGAGCCAGCTCTGGCTGCTGGATGCAGGGGAGTTGGAGGAGGATGGAGAAGTGTTGTCTGAAGAAAGTCTGTGAGTCACTGTCTGCGTTAAGCTGCGTTCATCATCATCATCATCATCATCTTTATCTAAAGGGGTCAAATGGAAAGCTTAGCAACAAGAGATGAAACATTTACAGTAAAAAAAAAAAAAAAAAAGCAGCAGCCCTCTTTGCAGTCATCTGATGCAGCAGTTGTTTAATGTGCAGTAAGGTGATGCTTGGGCTCCACCTAGTGGTGCCTGATATACCTGCATCAGTCAGTCTTTTTATTAGAGCTTTAGAGATTTACCACCACCGTCACTTGGCTGGGAGATGGAGCTCATGCCTTCTGCAGAGCATGAATGTTGTGCAGATGTTCCCCAATCTTACCGTAGCAGCCTGGATTCAATGATGGGACCGCTGACTTGTCATCCCCTCTTTGGCCATGGAGCGTGTGACTCTGCTCTCTGGTGAGCACGACAATTTCTTTGGTTTGATTGCCGCTCTGTCGTTTCAACCTGGGGAATGTGTGGGTGGCCTGGTGCTGAGAGGGGCAGAGACCGCCGGCTTGATCTTGGCCTCTGAAGCACAGGAATGGGTAACGGCGTGCGTAAAGTAAAGCTCTACAAAGTGGAAGGATTTTGTATAAGTTGCTTGATCGTTATCTTACAAAGAGATGGGAGAGGCTTGATCAGCAGGAACATTTGTTGGTGAAAACACGAGCTCACTTTGACCTTTGACAGAAGAAATAGGTAGCGTCACATTTATTCAACACAGACACAGCTGAACTTTGAAATATTTATTAGAAAAAAAGTTTAACCACAACTTTTTTCACATTTTGTCACTTTCCAACCACAAATGGCATGCATTTGTTAAGATCTAATGTCACAGACTAACAATAAATATTGTATAATTGTGTAAGTGGAAGGATTATTCTATACAGTGCCTTACAAAAGCATTCGAACCCTGTGCCTTTAAACTGAATTTGTTACAGTCCAGCCTGTACCTGAATTGTTTTTCAATCTCATTTTTTTGTAATGGATCTACATAAAATAGTCAGTCATAATTAGGAAACATATTTTAAAAACAATGGAAAATAAAAAACTGAAAATTGTGCACATGAACCCAGGCCCTTTGTTGTGAAGCCCTTAAGTAGTTCTGGTGCAACTAATTACCTTCAAAAACTCACATAACTAGGGAAATTGAGTCCATCTGTGTGCAATCAGCGTCACACGACCTGTCAGTGTAAACACACCTTTTCTGAAAGGCCCCAGAGGCTGCAGCACCACTAAGAAAGAGGCATCACACCAAGAAGAGTTGTTGAGAAGAGCAAGTCAGGGTGGGGTTAGGAAAAATGTTTGATTTTCCCCCAGAACACCATCAGATCCATCATCTTCAAATGAAAAGCGCCTGGTACCACAACATATCTGCCAAGAGAGGACCGCCCACCAGAAGTCACAGACCGGACCGGGAGGGCATTAATCAGAGAGGCAGCACAGAGACCAAAGGCCACCCTGGAGGAGCTGCACAGCTCCACAGTAGAGATGAAAGGATCTGACAATAGGACCACAATAGGCTGTGCACTCTATAGAGCTAGGCTTTATGGAAGAGTGGCCAGAAAAAAAAGCCACTGCTTAGTCTTAAAAATATGAAGGCAAGTTCTGAGTTTGCCAAAAGGCGCGTGGACTGACTCCCCAGATGTATGAAGGAAGGAGCTCTGGTCAGATGAGACTAAAATGTAACTTTTCTTCATCTGGTGCAAACTCAACACATCCCATCACCCCAAGAACACCATCTCTACAGTGAAACATGGTGGTGGCAGCATCATGCTGTGGGGATGTTGTTCAGCAACAGGGACTGGAAAACTGGCCTGAGTCGAATGGTGCTAAATACCTGGATATTCTTGAACAAAACTTGTGTTAGTCTGCCTGTGATGCAAGACTGGGATGGAGGTTCACCTTCCAGCAGGACAATGACCCTAAAGCATCACTCAAGTGGTTTAAAGGATATCATTTATATGTGTTGGAATGGCCTAGTCAAAGTCCAGACCTCAATCCAATTGAGAATCTGTGTTTAGAACAGGATTGTTTGATCAACAATCCTGTTTAGAGGCAACAAAACATGAAAAATGCCAAGCGGTGTGAACACTTTGGCAGGGCGCTGCATGTAATATTGAGGCTTCATGTGGCTTTGTTTGTCTGTTTTCTATGTTGTGTCCTCTGATGTGTTTACGTTGACTTTGCACTCTGAGCTACTTGCACATTTTTTTCCAATGCAGGTAAAACTGCAAATGGCTAATAAAGTGAATCTGAATATGATGTATTTCAGAATGATCTATTAAAACAAAAATCGGAAAGTTGTGGTTTTCATTTGTATTCAGTCTCCTAAATAAGATCCAGTTCAAAATATTGAGTCCTCACCCAGTAAGTCAACAGTCTGCCTAAAAAGGCGCTATTTTGGCGATTAAAGTGAAGCCAGAGCGACACGACACCTGCGATGGATGTGAAGAGACGGTGGCTGGAGTTGAAAAATCTGAACTTTTTCCTATTGTCCCACCGCAACAACCAATCAGGAAATGGATGTTGCTGTGACGTGGGGCGAAGGACTGCAGTGGAGACGAAGAAGTTTTCATTCATTCTGGAAGAAAAGCTGATAGTGGTGGTCTGCGGTCGGCCTGAGTTCTATGACTCAACCAATTACTACTAACGAGACAAGTCCAGAAAGGACCAAGCCTGGAGAAAAGTGCGTGAGGAGACTGGAGTAGCTGTTAAGTGAAAGCGTCGCTAAATAGCATCATTGTACTGCTGTATTTCTGGCTTGTCGCCCGCTGTACACTTGCTGTCGTGGGGACGTCAGCCATTGCCGGAATCGCTAAAGTGGGGACATTGTCGCCGAATTCATGTTCAGCGTGAACGCACCTTTATTGTGGATCCTCCTCTGAAGTTTGTTAGCTGCAAGCTGAATTCTCGTGGTATTTGTGCGTTCACGAACACACAAGAATCAGTCTTGTCCTGCTCCAATCTCAATCGTTTGATCCCAAACTGTTTTCGGTTCAAGCCCAAATCACGTTGTAGTGTTATGGTTTAAGGCGGGACATACCAGCTCTGACGAAAGCAAGAGCTGCCAAGCCCAGAGCCGAACCAGAACAAACATGGCAGAGCAGGAGGACCTACGCGTAGCTGCTGCTATCACTCCTGTTTTGTCAGAATCCACGATTTCCTCTTTGAAAGAAGAACAGCAGGAAGCGCCTTTACTAGCTTAACTTCCTCTGGTTTCTCATGATGTCTGCTGCTTGCATTTTCATTTGACCGTGATTGGCTAAAACCAACCTTTGGCAGGCGGGCATTAGGTGTCCCTTCACCCAATCAGCTTAGAGAGTTCTGCTGAATGTCCTTCCTTTCCCTGAACGGATTCGATGGGAGCAGTCCCAGATTGAAGATGTGCAGAATGGAGAGAGCTTCACATTATCAGTCGAGCTGGCCCGGTTTAGATGTATAAAGCGGGTAGAAACATACCCCAAAAGATCTGTAGCTGCGTTTACTCAGGTGTGTGTAATATATATGCACGCACCACCTTTTAAATCTGATTTTTTTTTCTAGCTACGTTACAATTATGTGGTATTCTGTGGAGGTCTGTCACACAACATCCCAAAACAATGCGTTACAGTATGTAGTTGCAACGTGTGACAAAATGTGAAAAAAAATCCAAAGGTATGCAAAATTACGCAGACTTTGCTCACATTCACCTGTGCTCGCTTGTATCTTCATGATCCACTTCTTCATCATAAAGCGTGAGGCGGTATTAAACAGATATTCAGACCCATCGCGGAGCCTGAAAACAAACGACACAAGGTACGGAAAAAAATAGCAACAAATGCATCTCTCTCTCTTTTTTTTTTTTTTTGCATTCATGTCTGCAATTCCCAGTAACAACTTGGTCGCTTGCCCAGCATTACCGTAGCCGAAAGCAGTTGGGTTTTTTGGTGTAGTCCGGGGCAGGCGAACACTCAGCTCCCCCGAGGTTCAGCGGCAGGCCACACGCAGAGCTCTGCAGCACAAACTCATCATTACTCGCCGCATGCCAACAGCTTTACAGACATTACATCTTGCAGCCTTCTGCTTACGCGCAGCGTATCCTTTCTGTCCTGGAAGAAGCACAAGGTGTGTCTGTATAGGACGGCGTGGTAGGAGCTCCAGCCTCTGGAGGCCGCCTGTGAAAATAAGATAAGGTCCACATGCTGCTGACTGTGGGCTTTCCATCTGCTGACTGTGTAGGCCTAAACATTCCTTACTTTCTTTCCTCCCAGCTGCAGCTTGTGCTTCCTCTCCAGGGTTCCCTCCATAGACTGCAGCTCTGGTTTTCCACTCTGCATGGGTGGGAATTAATAACGGATCAACCAACATCAGAACGGCCAATCTGTCTGGGCTGGCGCACAGCTTTCAGTCTTACTAGGATGAAACAGCGCCCTCCTGTGGCCACGCGTTCCTGAGGCTTTGCCGGGTCTTCAGGGCTTTGCTGGCAGGCTCCGTTCAAACCCATGTGGACTGAAAGTAGACTCCGGGACTGGTTCTGTTCAGGAAGAGAAGAACACACAGTCCGGACTAGTGACCAAAACAATCACTTAAGCCTAATCATTCTGACACGGTGATGAGAGCAGAACCACGTGAAAAAATGTAATCTTTGAGGTTATTCAGCTGGGAGGCAAAAAAACCCTGAAATAATTGTTTTCCTTATGCTTTACTTGCTGCTGATACACCTGAATCTCCCCAGGATAGGACAATAAAGGATTATTCTACTCTAAAAGATGCAGCAGGTACTGGTAGCTACCACTAACAGACCTAATGAAATATGTTTAGCTGAAGCATTCTGGTTCAAGGCTTTATTTTGTAAGTTGACCAGAGTCTCCAGGAACTAATTAGTTATCCGTCGCTTTCTGTTTCCCTGGGGTGTAAACATGATGTGACACGGATACCCTTTTATCTGAGCCACTCATCAAAATGGGAAAGATGGGTGAACGTGTCCTTTAAGATAGACGTGCGTTGATCTTTGGATGTCACAACAGAACAAGAAGAAAAAAACGGGTCATTTTCTCCAGTCAGAGGGATAATTTAGTGTAAAACTAGGCTCACCATACACAATGAAATTTCCTGAAGCTCCCTGTTAGAGAACTGCAGCAAAAACGATCATCTACAGGCTTAAAGTCCCCGTAAAAACCGTTAGACGCTATCTACTAGTCATCTCGATGTTTGGGGATATGGAGTGCTGTAGGTCTGATTCTCGGATAACCTCGTTAGAGTGCTTGGACTCTTTAAAACACCTAAATAAAATCCTCAGTGACTCTGACAGAAACCTTCAAATGGTCGTTCAGCCAGATGATGATCCAAAATGGCCAAATCAACAAAGAAATGATTCACCAGAACCAAATCCACCCTTCTTTTTAAATGACCTTACCCCTATAAGGTAAGGTCATTCATTACCTTACGGTATTGCAAATGTATATTTGCAATACCGTACTTTAACTGTAATATGCAATTACCTTCCACTGCTGCTGTCCAAACTCTAATTATTCATTTTATAGTAATAGCTACCAGTATATCATGCTCACAATTCTGCCTATAGTAATAGCCATCTGTACATATATTCATAGTACATGTAAACTCTGTATAACAACCATCTGTATATTATGCTATTGTACATATCTGTAAAACTCTATTCACAGTAATATCCACCTGCTATTGCACTTCTGGTTAGACCTAAACTGTATTTTGTTGCCTTGTACCTGTACCTGTGTAATGACAATAAAGTCGAATCTAATCTAATCTAATCTATATAAAGGCTGTGGGGGGAGCTGAAAAGAGGAAACGCAATAGGATGTAGGGATTTTGCAGAGTAATGATCAGACGTCTCTGTACGCTCCAACCTTGTTATAGTAGAAGACTATGACCTGTTCTGTTGGCAGAAAAAAATAATCTATAGTTGTGTCAAGAGTGATTTTTTTTGTAAAAACAACTAAAAGCTTGACATCCCTTGACACAAATTAAAGGTCAGTGTTCTCTAGATATAACAGTATGAGATTATGCTGCTGCTTTTTTACATTACTGATAAATGTGATCAGAACTGAAGCTCACAGCTACTCTAATAAATTATTTAGAAACCGCTGCAGGCAGAATTATTAACGATCTACCCTGATAATGAATGTTGACTCTAGTGTCAGAGGGACATGACCCAACTTTGATGGCTTTACAATATATATTTATTTTAGTAATCTGGGAACTTATTAACAGTAAAATGCACAGTTGTTTTATCTGGACTTGTTTGCCAGTGCAGTTCAACTCTGCCCAAAGTTGGCAACCCGACAACAAAAGGGTTGTTGCATTAGGGTGGTGCCTTCACCACACTTCAAACAGCAACCTTACCTGTGAGCAACCGGGTAGCTCCTCCACCTCCTCCCCCACCTTCGCCTCCTCTTGCTCCCCCTCCCCCTCCCCGTCCTCTTCCTCCTCCTCCTCCCTGTATTGGTAAACGTATCTCGGATTGTCGCCGACGTCTGGAAGCTTCACCGGATCGGACGCCGTCTCGTTCACCGCCACCGCCGTCTTGCCGGCTGCTTCCCTGTTGGGGAAAGCTGCCCAGGACCTCCTGTCCCCCGTGGCCAGAGGAGGGAGGTGATCTCTGGAGCGCTGCAGCTTGTCGTGACCCGGGCCGCCCTGGACGTGGGAGGGGAGTTTGAACTCGGCTACGAGGAGGTTTGGTGCTGAGGCGGTGACCAGGTTTCTGTAGAGAGGAGGCGGGTTTGCGGCAGGAGGTGAGCTGGAGAGCGGCTCTCCGGTCGGGTCCGTGAGGAGCTCCTGGTTGGGCTGGTACATTATGTCCGAGCAGATGCTCTGCCTGTAGTTTGTGGTCCGATTCCAGATGTCCTCCAGTTCTTCTTCTTCCTCTTCGAACTGCTGGTGGTCGACGTGGACCGGGTCGGCGTTCGTACCCGCAGGGCCTGGCGACGGACCGGAGGATGCTGCCGGGTTTTGTCGCGTCGTAGCCGGGTCTATGCCCTCCACCTCGAGGGAAACGAGCTTTCCCACCACCCCTTTGGGCCGCGGCTGAGCCGGACACGGAGCGTCGGTGCGGAGCCTGAAGCCGCTGGAGGCGGAGATGCCAGAGTCTGCGGAGTCCTGTCGAACGCTGACGCTCATCGTCGACTTCAGGTTCACTCTCACGCGAGGAGCTTGGCTCGACTTCAGCCGAGGGCCTCTTTCACGCTCTCCCTGGGATCCGGTGCACCTGTGGTACTGGTGTCCGTTCAGGTCCCGAATGAGCGTATGGACACTGAGGCAGTCGTGCTTATGAGGGACTGAGGCGCAGTTATGGACTTGGTTCATGTAAATAGGCAGCTTTAAGGGCCTGTTTACTTCATTTATTGTGGATTTAATTTCTGATGGGCTTTGGTCCCTGTCCTCTGCCCTCTCATGGTGACTGGTTCGTATTTGAGCGCTGTCATCACGCGGTGCCGTCAGAGGTTCCTCCAAGGAAGGTGTTTGTGAACTCGTCTCCTGCTCCGGCGGGTCGCCAGCCGCTGACCGCTGCGTTTCAGGGGAGCTGATTTCAGCCGAGCTTCCTGGGAAGGCCGACAGGACGTGGGTCTGTCTGAAGGAGCTCAGAACCGGGTTTCTCTGAGAGAGAGGGTCGGCGTCGGTGCCGCCGGCTTTTCTAGACTCCGGAGGGGCGATGGTGATGATGTCCTGGATGCTGGGGATGAGCGTCATGTCCTTCGGCAGGTCGAAGCTCAGCACGGAGCCCAAACGGAGGACTCTGCAGTGGTTTCCCCCCGCACCTCCTGAGGGAGAGCGGGTCGGTCCTGACGACACGGCGTACGGAGTGATGCTGTTTTCTCCCGCGCACTCCGAATCGATGTCTCTCAGCAGAGGATTTTTCATGTAGGCCAACGCGTCTGCAACGTTCCCGCCCTTCTGTAACCTCTTCCTCCTCTGACCCTCCTTCAGCGGCCACGTTTGAGTGCAATGCGTGAGCATGTCAGAGTCACAGCGGTGCACGCCGCCGGTCTGCTCCTCCACTCCCATGATCCTCTGTATCGTGTGGCGGCGCTCGCCCCGCTTCCGTTTCCTCTTCTTGCTCATCCGTTTGAGGCTGCAGAAGATGGAGCTGCTGCTGCTGCAGCTTCCCGTCGAAGGGTGGAAGCTGACGTTGGCCGCCTGCGGCTCAGAGCCGGAGGAAGACCGCGAGGCGCAGGAGGAGGAGGAGGACGGCCACAGCGTAGGGGAGTCTGAGGCTGCAGAACGGCTCTTTAGGCGGGGAAGGGTGATGCTCTCGTACACCGGGGCCACGGCCGGGTTGTTATCCTTAACATGCAGGTAGGTACTTACCTGCGAAAAGACAGAATAGGGTAAATGGACGAGGATGAACAGAGATTCTAGGTAAGCTGCGCTTGCTACAGTTTTTTGCAAAAGAAGAGAGTCAAACTTCAACGTATAATACAACACAAAACCGTGAAGCGCAAAGAAAAAAAACGTGTTAGTATAAAACAAATCTGAAAATGTGGCATGTGGCTTTTATATTCAGACTCCTCACCTGAAAAAAAAAAAAAAACAGTGCACCCGACTACCATCAGAAGTCATCTGTCTGATAAATAGACTATGTCTCTTAGGAAATACAGCTATCCTGTGATGGCCTCGGCGCTTTGTTAAAGAAAACATTAGCAGAAAAGACCAACGGATGGGGAAGGGTTAAAGTGGTGGAGAAGTTCAAAGTAGGATTGGATTAGGAATCGTTGATTGGTTGATTTGAAAGGGGGCGGTGTGATTTACAAAACACAAGGCAAAGTTAAAAAAGCCAGAGTTAGCCAAGAAGGTATTTTCTCATCTGTAGGTTATAAACATCGTCCACCTGAAACTAACAAGCCAAGCAAGGAAAGCATTAATCAGAGAACAGTTGACCAAATGCTTCACAATTTCACAGTTGTAAATTTGCAAATGGATTATTATAATAATAATAATAATAATAATAATAATAATAATAATAATAATAATAATAATAATAATAATAATAATAGTACAGAGGGACTAAGACTTTTTGGTTTCTCATGGTCAACAAAGGCCAAGGAAATGAGATGAGTTCTTAACAAAGATTTAAAGGATGTTATGGTCTGACCAGTGCTGACATCTGGAGATGAGCTATTCTATAGTGAATGCTCAATCACCTCTTCGTTTTAACTTTGATCATGAAGGAGAAACTGGCGTACTCTCAAAGGTGTGTATATTAAGAAGATGACATAAGTAGCACGGGGCTAGACCATTAAAACCAGTCCAGTAGGTACCCTGGGCTAATTGTGGAGGAGGGTGCTCTGGGCAGAGGAGACCAAAGTTTAACCTTTTTTGGGCTATGGAGCTAACAGCAGGGCAAACCTGGAAGAAAACCCGTTAAAGGCTGCAAAAAAGGACTGAGGTGCAAGCTCACCTTCTGTCATGACAATGAAAAATCTCAAGGTGACACTGACGAGGTTTAGATCAAAGCACACCCACAGCACAATTAAAGTCAAGGCCTAAATTAAATTGTGAATCCGGGGCGAGAAGTGAAAATTAATGTTCACACGTCCCGACTTTTTCTTCAGTCACATAAAATCATTGTGGTTCTAAAAGTGACAACATGTAGTTAAAAAAAAGTATGTCCAAGAGGAGAGGAGTAGTTTCACAAGAGACCGTGAGCGGTTACAGCTTTCAGCAGGCTGAGGAATTGCAGAGTCCAGTCAGAAGAAAAAAACAAGAAACAATCCTTTGACACGTCCCAGAAAACACTGGATTAAGTAACATTTGTGAGGCACACAAAAAATTAAAATGTATAAAAAACACATGACAGAAGAAAGGAAGCGAACATGAGCCCAGCGGCCGACTCGCAGGATTTAATCAGAGTCATATGGCGTCTGTACATGTCGTCATGCGCAGCTGTAATGCCCTGACCCTTCAACTCTGTGACTAATCTCTTGTAGCTGCATAAGCTGCAGACAATAAATCATGTAGGCCAGTCTGGGGCCTTTCCCAAAGGTTCATCACTGGTTTGTCTTGTCTCATGACCGCGGCTCCGCCAGCGTGTGGGACACTCTCCTATACCGGGGAGACATTTTGGAGCGCAAGTTCTCATTGGAACCGAGGATGAAGTCACTCGTCTCACACAAAGCGGGACCGGGTTTACATCAGGCTCAGCAAGAGACGAGAGAGAGTTCCTGTCAACAGTCCCAGCGGGGAGAAGACCGCGTGTGCTTTTCTCCCTCGTCACCCCACCCACTCCTGTTTCAGTGGCCGTCGCTTTTTAAGGTTTGGATCTCGCCCTGAGATCCAATGCAAACTTTGTTTGCATCAGATAAGGGGTCCCTAACTCAAATTGAAAACTACACTCCCTGCTCTAGCATATGTGAATCAAGTCAGTCATCCAGCTCTGCAGAGGTCTGGTAACAAACACTTTATTTGATTCAGGTATGCACTGCAAAAATGGATCTAAAAATAAGTAAAAAGTTCTTAAAGTTAGTGTATTTACCCTTGATTTGAGCAGGTAAATAAGATTATCTGCCAATGGAATGAGTGTTTTGGCCCCTAAAATAAGATAATTAGACATCCTGCACTTGAAATAAGATAATGGAGATGAATTGTTCCTATTTTAAGTGCAAAAATCTTAATCCATTGGCAAATAGTCTTATTTACCTGCTCAAATCAAGGACAAATACACAAATTTTAAGAACATTTTACTTATTTCTAGTTCTGTTTTTGCTGTGTGTAGGGAAAGGTACGCAGGATAAAAAGATCTCCTGAACAGGACTCGGCAATTATTGCATAGTAAATTAAATTAGATGTCAATCTTTTTTTTAAACAACTAAAATGCTGTGTGTTTTTGCTGCAAAAATGCTGGCATAATTATAATTAGTTGTAGGGGAAGAGTGTTAATAGGGGGAGCTTATTTTTCATTAGGAGAGCTTGGTTTGTTAAAAATGGAGAGCAACCAGGAAGTCATGCTTATTTTATCAGCCATGGTTATGTCCAAGGAAACGTGTGCAGGCACTGCTGCTTTGCATCAAAAGAGAAACACAGGCACGGATCTTGCTGCTTGTAATATTCAGCCAATATAAACCGCCTAATTTAACAAGAAAACAGTCCAGCGCCTGTGAAGAGAGGTTCAGGACATCCAAGAAAGCCACGCAGCTTCCAGGAGCGTCTTCTAAAGAGGATTCAACCGAGGGAATCGGGTCGCCACCTGATTCTCAGCGTGTCTAGGAATGGCAGCAGGGAGGGGGGGAGTATTTTTATTGTCTACGGTGAGGAGAGGCAGCAACAAAGCTATTTTTGTCTTCTCCGTCCCTTAAAGGCTTCTTCAGATGTGTCCCTGCTTCAACACGCCTGAATCAAATAATTAGATCATCAGCGCCGCTCTGAAGGAGTCGACTGCACTGAGAAGGCCTTTAATCCTATCGCTTCAGGTGTGTTGGACCACAAACAGTGTCCGAAATTAACTTTGTTATTCACCGGCCAAGTTGGCCGGTAGATGTAAAAATCAACCGGCCAGGCATATTTTTTACCGGCCAAAATATTAATTTTGACCAGACCTCAACTTTTATAAAAATTAAGAGTGAAATTATGTTAATTATGGGGGGCGTGGTTGGGGGCGTGGCTGACTGGAACCTGGAAGAGAAATCTTTGTTTCCTGAATTAAAAAATATGTATATATTGTAGTTGATCATAAAAGACACAATATGAATTATCAGATTCACATCCAGCCGATAAAAAACACTACAGATTATCATTATTCTATCCATGTTGGCCTTATTTGTGAATGAGGCAGAGTTTCATCAAGCCTGTACGGTCAGTGGGGGTTCTAGACCAAATTTAGCAGGGTGGGTCAGGGTGGGGCCAGTGTTTTTTCACAGGGGCACAGAACAAAAGATTGGGGGGGTGGGGGGGGGGGAACTTAACAGGTCAACATTTCATCGTTTAATATATTAAGTAAGCCAAAGAGCCAATTGTGGCTCTGGAACTGCAGGTTGCAGACCCCTGATCTTTTCTCAATACAGCGGGAGCTTAACGTGAAACAGCTTGATTTTAATTATTGTTATTTTTTTTGTATTTATTTTTTAATTATTTTGTTATTTTATTATTGGGTAAAACCATAAACGAAAAAAATGCAACTGATCCAAATGACCAGTCAGTCACGTCATCTTTGTCAGCATTTATCATCCTAAGAAATGTAACATCATGTTTTTAGTACAGGGGCCATAACAGGGGCCAGGAACAGTTCTACATGGGCATAGGCCCCTGTTGGCCCCTGTTCAGAACCGCCCCTGTGTATGGTTCAAAATTTTCCCCTCAGCTGCAACACTTAAAGCACTCAGGGTTCACGCTGCGTCTTTACGCTGATCTCGCTGCTGGATTTTACCCTCGTGCGCTGCGCCCCCGATGTTACAGGTTACATGTGACGTAATTTTGCGCACCTGAATTCAAGCGCAACGCACCACGTCCACCGAAGCACCGCTGGTTCTGTGTCGTTAAAAACAAAAGAGCATGAAAAACAGTTACCGACTCTCCTACTGACTTTAATTGGGACATTTTTGTACGAGTGGAAGGACATTAAACGTAGCGATTCACGTTTTGAAGGCTGGCCGCTGATAAAAGCACCTTGCTCCGAGAGGGGGCGGGGGAGGCGCAGTAAGAGCGATGAAGCACAGAACCGCAGCGCAGGTAGTTAAAAAAAATCAGAATAAATAAGAACGAAACTTATAAACAGACTAATTGGCGTTTTAGACTGTATCTGGTTAGCAGATCTGTTTTCTGATCCAGCGTGCAGCCATGACTGGTTCTGAATGTGAAAGAAGCTGAACCAGCACCGCAGAAGGCGGGTCTAGACTGAGCTCTGGATGGACAGAGCTGTGAACGGATCGTATGGGTTTTGTTATTTTTAGGTTACTTTTATTTTATTTGGTACAAACATTTACTCGCCATGTGGCAGCTAGCCCTCTGAAATTCACTCGCCAAACTGGAAATTTACTCGCATTTGGCGACTGGCGAGTGTTAATTTCGGACCCTGACCACAAACGTCTGGAAAAGCTGGATGTAAACGTCACAAAATTAAGACTTTTGCAAAACCACTCGGATTTAAATGCAGGACCTACGCAAAGTCAGCAAAATCTGCAGATATTCAAGACTTTTAAGACCTAACTTTCATTTGGAGGCCAGCATGAACCCTGCAGGAGCTGGAGAATAAAGTTTTTGTCCAGCATGATTGAGCACAGGGTCACGAGGCGAAGATGATAGCTAAATGTCACAAAGATCAAAACATTGACATTTTGTCAGGAAACTCAACACATGTTAATCCCACTGGGATCCCGTGACAAAAGACGGCTAACAAAGCAAGAATAGGTCACCATCAGTCAGGATTTGGTGCCAGAAGCTGAAGAAAGCAGAAGAAGGGGGGAACTGCACAAATCCTTAAAAAAAGAAAGGTCAACACGCTTTTCTCAGACGCCTTGTATAACCCTCTGAATGTAAGCCTGTAAAAATCATGAGATGTTTGTTATTGTGCTGCAGCATAAAAATTAAACGTAACGACACAGAAGATGTAAAGTTTATTTAAAACATTATTATGGTCTCAAAACTTTCTGTTTGTTTACTTTAGCCTAAGGTGAGGATTTATCGTTAGTGCCTTTTTTTGGTTACACTTTATTTGAAGTCTTTGTCTTTGTCTTTGTTATGACAACTTGACATTAACAGAGACAAGGTTAAGTTTAGGGCTTGATTTGGGATTAGGTTAAATTTAGGGCTTGATTTGGGATTAGGTTAAATTAAGGATTTGGGATTTTGTTAATTTAAGGGCTTGTCATAACAGAGACATTTTAGACAATGTCAACTTTGCTTTAATAGTGTCATAATTTACCGAATGACAATTAATGACAACAGTCCTAAACATTCATAGAGTCATTTATGTTCATAACAGGTGTTATGTCATGTTTATAACAGTGTAATGTCAGTCTTATGTAGACCCCTTCATATAAAGTGTTATTCTTTTTTTAATTAACTAATTGAAGCTCCGTTTAGTTTTCAAAATAAATCCCCAGTAAAAAGGCACAATTATCATCACCAGAGAATGAATAAACACACAAAGCTTACAAATTAGAGGATTTTTTTGTTTTGTTTTATGTTATTCTAAAAGGTGTTATTTTAAATTAATAGGGAAAGTTGCCCTTTTACTTAAAAAAAATCCCACCTAAATTCACCTCTGTTTAATTCTGTTTTGTTTTTACTTTTAAACAGCAAGTTTAAAAGTAAATCACCCTGTTGTAAATTCACTTGCTTATACGGTTTCTTGTCCCAGCGACTGTAAACATTAGTTATTGTCTTTCCTTTCACATTCGACTTGCAGAGGAGGCAACAACACCAGGGTGGCGAGGAAGATCTGGACCTACGACCAGGTTAGAACAAAAAAAACAAAAAACATGCTACCCTCAGGAAACAGCTGCACGCCGCATGCGGTCTCGGCACACTTGGAGACGCTGCATGCCGTCTCAGTTCACACCGCGCAAATTACCTCATCGGCGCTCTGCCGATAAATCTTTCTCTTTCGCTTTAAACTACCAAAAGTGTTTTCCAAAATCCCCTGGCAGCGCCTCCAAAAGGTTTTACAGGCAGACGGCTGAGGCGCGGCGAGCTGAGGGAGAGAGTGAGGGGGGGGGGGAAACGGAGAGTGGTGAGTGCCAAACTAGAGAGGAATGACCTGCGGGAGTCAGACAGGGAGATCCTGTGCGGTGTTAGTGTAGAAAAGTGATCATCCCAGCATGAAAACATCAAACTTTCCTCTTTTTCTTATAAAGAGTCAACTGGTGTTGGGGGTGATGTGTCGAGGCGACTGCGCTCCTCACCCTGTGAACAGGCTCAGAGGTCTCCAGTGGCGTCTCATCGGGCCCACCGGGCAGGTCCAGCACCTGCACCTGGCTGTCCCCCGCGTTCCCAAAGCTAAGGATGAGGTTCACGGCGCCCCCCGCAGGTGGGCTGCGGCTCTCCTTCCCCGCCGTAACGTTGGGTGTGGGAGAGTCGCCGCGCGGGCCGATCCTGTTCATGATTTCGTAGCCGTCGTCGGACTGCTCGCCCCCGCTCTCTTCGTTCCAGTCAGCTGCCTTTGCTGCGTCCTCGGAGGTCTTGACGGCGTGGGACTGGTGGAGGGCCTCCAGCTCGGGAACCGAACTCTGTGTGGCAAGGCGGAGACAAAAGATGAACAAAAATGCTCACACTGCTGGAAGCAAACGTTCTACATCTCCTCCAGACTCAGACGGGTTAGCAGTGCCAGGAGTGGACCTCCTGAGTGGCCTTCAGCACCTTCAGAGTGGGAATTGTCAGCCCTTTTGACTGTTTCCCGTTGCGCTTTGTGTGATGTTTGGTCGTTTGATGACAGAAAGAACAAAGTTCAACAACTGTCAACTTGGTTAGAGAATCACTTCAGCCAATGAAACTGCTGGTACCCAGCAGAGCTTTGTGTGCAGCTGATGAAGGTTAAGGAATTGCAATCTGCCAGCATTAACGTGTTAATGTGTTTAACTGAGTAGGAAAATATGGGACTTTTTTGACTGCTGATGGAAGACGAAATACAGGTTTGAAAGAAGTCGTGATCCCACTTTTAACACAGAAATTACACCATAGCACAACAAAAAAAGGCCGATACAATTAACTCATCATTTGGTTATGCTGGTGAAGATTCTCAGTCATCCAGGTCATGGTCCTTCCAAAAAAGTAAAAAACAAAGCAACTCAATTTCTGAATTGAGAAAGCTTCCTGGAGAGGAAGCGAAACATCTTCAACTACGGAAAACAATTCCAGTTGCTTTGTTTTTTACTTTTTTTGGAATCATCATTTGGTTAGATAACAGCAGCAAAGCCAGAGCAGGAGAAAAAAAAGGAGCTGTGAAGTACACTGTAAAAAGGGAACTAGAAATGAGTAAAATTTTCTTGAAATCCTTGTGTTTTTAATTGATTTGACCAAGTAAATAAGACTTTTTGCCAACGGAATAAGATTTTTGCATTCATCTTATTTCAGGCGCAGGCTATCTAGTTATTTTATTTTAGGGGTAAATATACTCCTTCCATTGGCAGATAGTCTTATTTACCTGCTCAAATCAAGGAAAAATACACTAATTACAAGAAATATTTACTTGCTTTTAATTCCGTATAGCCTTTTTCAGTTCCAGTGAAAAAAAACTGGTACAGAGAGCCGAAAAAACCCCAAAATAGCGTAGTATGTTCCCATGTGTCTGACGCGCGTGGTTATTTATTGTGCGATAATAAAATCATTTCTCAGAATGATGCCGAGCTGTGAAATTTATGTTGTGCGATATCTTTCTGTTTTAGTGGATTTGGTAATAAACTTTACAGGTTATTCTTAAGTCCACGGAGATACTTTTTGTGGGACAAGCTCAACATTTTTATTCTACTTTAATAGCAGTCCTTTGACCCAAAAGGTTCTGACAGATGTGTGGAAGGCGTGGTTCTGTCACATGAGCGCCGGTGTGGGGAGCCGCGGCCCAGTGCTTACAGCAGGACACCTGCGCCATGTGAAGGCTGCCGGTTCAAATCCCACAGACTGCAACTCTGTCTCTCAGCCCCAGAATGCATCTGGGGTTCCACACAGTGGCAGCCCACTGCTTCCTAAGGAATGGATTAAATGCCGTGACTGATAAAAGATGATTATAATTATGCTAGAAGCACTCAGTTTGGCTTCAAAGAAACCAGTGAGGAAAAAAAACAAGCTCACAGACCTGCCTAGACTCGGATTCATTGGTAACAAACACGTCACCATGAACGAGCTTTTTTAATTTAGCTTTTTATTTCTGCACTACAAAGAACTGAAGATTTTTCGTTTTATATACAGTATATATTTTCATCTAATTGCAGGACAACTAGTTTGCAGAATGGATATATTGTATTTAATGGATGGTATTTAATCTTTCAATGGATTAAACAGTTAAACAATCGGATTATTAGCAGGACCTCGCTGCATGCTGAGGTCATTCAAGCCTTTGATTCATGTCTGTCTGGTCCAGCGACACGTCGGAAAGCTGCCGGACATCCGCCCCGTGAGGACTGGAGTTTGACACCCACTGATTGAGGCCCTTATAGATCGTCAGCATCTGCACTTGTTTGGGTTTAGTCATAGAAATTGAGGAGGTATTTTTGCCTTCATGTGGACAAACCTTACACCAAACTGCTACTTTACCTCTTTAAACGAGCTCCACATCGTGGCCTCTGAGTAAATGTTATCACGCGAGGGTTCCTCTCTGTTCTGTTTGCGAAGCCGCTGCTGCTTCTGGGCTCTCCAGTGCACCGAGATCCACCCGAGCATGCTCCTCAGTTCCTCCATGCGTTCTTTCACCTGCAACACATTTTTCCGTTCAGAGTCACGCCGGCGTCGTCTCCTGCTCGTGTGAGTGAGCTGGTCGTGTGTGTGTGTGTGTGTGTGTGTGTGTGTGTGTGTGTATGTGTGTGTATCTGCTCACCATCTGGGTGAGGTGGTGTTCTCTGTCTAAAAGGGTCTTGGCCGTGGACGCCAGCTCGTCGAACTCGTTAAACCTTTGTTCTATCTGGACGTCCAGCGGCCGCTGGCCTTCTCTCCGGGGGTGCAGGGCGGCGTCTGAGAAAATGCACGACCTGGTGTCTTCGGTCCATGAGCTGCTCAGAGGGATGAGGAGGAAGATGAGGTGGTGTTAGGAGACTAGGACCAGTAAGCCTGAGAATAAACAGACCCTCCCCTGACAGGAAACGCATTCATCAGCCTGTCACACCCAGGAAACCTGCTTTATTCCTGAATTCCAGGCCCCCCCCCAACCCCCCACCCTGGGGCCACGCGATTCACAGTGAGAACATCCTGTGCTTTCCCTGAAAGGGATTGCCGTAAGCTAATGTTCCCAAAAAAAAGTGGATCTGCGGCAAAGATCCCCACATCCTGCTTACATCAGGGCGAGGTAGCTCCTGAAGAAGCCCTGGAGCGCCACGAACTCCTGCAGACGGGATCTGTTCTCCGTCACGCTCCTCCCCAGCTCGCTCCAGGCCCGCAGCATCGACTGGACTTTCAGGTCGAACACGTGCGCCTTCTCCAGACACAGCTCCCTCAGACAAGAAGCCTGGTTCTCCATCTCCTTCACCTCCTCCCGGATGATTTCACAGTCGGCCTGAAGACAATCACAGCGAGAATCCATCATGAATCTTCCCATCATTTAAACACCCCGGATTGATTGCTCCTCTGACTATGACCTCATCTTCATAGCTTTATGCATATGATTCTGTTAGAGGCCCATATGCAGACCATGTGGGCCTCCACCGTTATAGCAAGCTTGCAGTCTTGACCACCTTTTTTCTCCCTTTTTCTGACGACCGGAGTAATTCACGGTGTTCGAGGCTCTCTGGGAGCAATGCTTCACCAAGGTTCTCAGCTACAGTAAGCTTCACCGACACGGAGTTGCTGCGTGCCAGTCTGCTGATGCAACGGCCATTTATGTTTGGGGGGGATTAGGTCATTTCTGCTCTTCAATCAAATCAGGTCCTGACAGCTGAATGCATGTGTGTTTGTTTTGCATGTGTGATAAACACAGCGTCGGCCAACCCATGAGTCACGCAAAGCCCTACCATCGCTGTCTGAACCTCAGCACAGCCGACCAGATTTGCCCCCAAAACACACACACACACACACGCTTTTAGAGTTAACAGCACAATGACTCACTCAAGAACAAACAAATAAATGCTTTTATTAAATCTTTGCACGCTCAGTGTGTGGACAATACGCTCCGCCGCTGATGGGGAAAAACTAAACATAGCACCAGGTGCTGCAAATGGGGACCCAAGAAGAAAGCGAAGCTGCTTTTTTCCAAAACTAAATTCTGGTTCGTATCAGTATCATTTCAGTTCTTTTCATCAGAATCGAACAGAATTGGCAGGCAAGCGTCTTCCTCCTCACCTCCAGGTGGCTCACTCTGTCCCGCAGAGGCTCGAAGCCGCAGTGCTCCGGCTCGCATTGCACGGCCATGTCCGTCTCCTTCTCCAGGATGTCCAGGCTCAGCTCCTTGCTGCTGCACAAGCACTCCTCCACACGCACTGCAAGGCGGGCATGCTGGAGAGGCGAGAACCCGTCGTCAGATAAGACTAAAGGGATTGCTGCAAAGTCATGGACAGTTCCTTAGACTTAGACAACTTTATTTGTCATTTTGTATGTACAGAGTGCGTACAGAACGAAATTGCGTCGCATACAGCTTGTAAATTACAGTATAAAGTGCAGCAGTGACTAAAAAGTAAACAATTGAAATGTAAACAATGCAGGAGAAAGAAACAGTGTGCGATCACAGTGTACAGGAGAATATTTAAACCATTTGTATGTGCAGAAATGATGGTGCAGAAAGGCATTTGGGCAAAAATGCATTTAGAAAATAAAGGTTCGGCAGCATTTATATTGCTAGAATTCCTGGGTCAAATTCCTGGGTTAATGTAAGCTTCTGTGCTTTCTGTGTCTCTGCTCTGCTAAGCCCCAGTGGGTCAAGGCAGATGAGCATTCACAGTGAGCCTGGTACTGCTGGAGGTTTTTCCTCCCTGTTAAAAGGGAGTTTTCCTCTCCACTGTCGCTTCATGCATGCTCAGTATGAGGGATTGCTGCAAAGCCATGGACAATGCAGACGACTCTCCCTGTGGCTCTACGCTATTTCAGGAGGAGTGAATGCTGCTTGTTAAGACTTGATGCAATCTTCTGGGTTTCCTTAGATAGGAAATCTTTTGACCAATCTGTCTGGATTTGATTGAATTTGACTTTGTAAAGTGCCTTGAGATGACATGTGTTATGAATTGGTGCTATATAAATAAAATATAAATAAAACAGCCTTTACAATGTCTCGCTGAAGTATATTTTTTTTCACATTACAACCACAGACTTTGGACATTGGTCCAATATTCAGCCAATATATTCATGTATAAATTTTGTAGCGCTACCTTTTGCTGCTAGTCTTTTCAGGATGTCTCGAGCTCAGTTGGACTGCCTGGAGAAAGTCTGTGAACATCAGTTTCCCAATCTTTTCACATCCACTTGATTGGAGTCACAAGAAAAGCATCCCCACAGCATGATGCTGCCACCACTGTGTTTCACAGTGGGGCTGGTGTGCCCAGGGTGAGCTGCTGCTATTTTTCATTAACAATTTTTTTTTTTTTCATACGGGCCAAACTTTTCGCTCTCTTCCAACCAGAGTGCCCTTTTCTCCACGATTGCTGTGTCCCCTACTCGGCTTGTGTCAACACTGTAGATGGGACTTAGTTTTTGGTTTTCTTTCAACAATTAGTGCAGCACGGGCTAGCAATAATGATACTTAATGGCAACATTCTTCCTCTCATCTCTTTATCTCTCATTGTCACATTTTACAACAGCTGAAAATGGTAATTTGCACAAAAAAAGACAAAAAAAATTGCTTTCCCGTCCCTCCAGTACTCCTGTGTGAGTATTCCTCCGTTCGCTGACGTACTATTGCAAACACCCTCTAATAAATTGAACAAATGCATGAAAAACCTTTTACATTTTTGTTTGTTAAATTGTTTTAAACATTCTTTTTGTGTTTCTCTGTTACGTAAAATCCCAGTTAAATATAACGAAGTTTGTTGTGACAACAAGTCAAACTGTTTAAAACTTCCAGGGGTATGAATACTTTTGCAAATCCCTGCTAAATGATGTCATGGCTTCTCCTCCTGGCATCTGTGAACGTGATACTTTTATACACATGCCAAAAATAACTTAATTCGAACAAAAAAAACTTATTTTAAGGTGCAGTGTGCTTTAAACAGTGGTTCAATTAAAGATCATGGAACTTGAAAATTGTTCAACACCGTTTAAACTTTATTGCTACAACATTTGGATCTAATCAAAAGGGTTTTAACCTCCTAAAACATAAACTTTGGATGCAACTTCCCAATTTAAACACCAGCCCTCCTCTAACCTTGCTCAGCAGTTCCTGGATGGCGTGATCGTGGCTTTGTGATCGCCCTCTTTCCCTCACCGTGTCGTTCAGCATCTCCACAGCCTCTCGCAGTTCTTCCACAGGGTCCCCCATAGTTTCTATCAGGGGCTCTCCCACTCCACCGCTTTGGAGTCCAAGCAACGGGACTGAGGAAAAGTCACTACAGAGAGGCTGTTGGACACAAACGAAAAACTGAGAAGAGTGACCTGGGAAATATTTCACCGTGGGCTTGTGGCTGAAGATAAACCTGAGAATTTCAGATCTGCCTCTTGTAAGACGATTTTTTTTTTTTTTTTTTACCTGGTCGAGATTATATTGTCGCCCAGCGAGCTCCTGGCTCTCCTCCAGCTCCAGATGCTCCAGAAACTCAGTCAGCATGCGCGTGTCCTGCAGCTCTGAGCTCTGCTGGGTCAGGGCACTCAGCACACAGTGATACCTGGGAAAACACAAACGGTAGCAATGCGGCGTTAACTTCATGCTACAGCTACACTGTCAAAAACATTCAGAGGAACCACATAAAAGACACAGTTTATGCGCCGATCGTTTCCATGCTCCAGCAATGCTTACATTATCATAGCTCATGCATCATGCGAGTGCATCCTGCACCATAGGGCCCGGAGGACCTTATCCGTGCAGAGTTTACATGTGCAATTATGATTTATTTTAAAGGAGTGCCTTAAATATCTTCTTTTTTTAACATCAACATCATTCCAAGTGTCCTACAGCTGCTCGTTGAGTGTCTTCTTCACTCTTATTTTACTGCACAGCGTAATTGTACACTGAATAAATAACATTTTTACATACTCGTGTGTACTACAATTATAAACACCCTGCTGTGAATAGTTAATTTCATTTTCTCTGAACAATCTCTCTAGATCATCCACAGTCCTTTCCTATGCAATCGTTTTGATCATTCTTGTCATTTCGACATGATCCAGCTCTGTGGATTTATAACATCATACGTCTGGTGCACCGTAGGTTCATTTGGTCAGATTTTCTATATCCCCGCAAATAGTTATGATGAAACAGTTACTTCTTAATGCACGATTTCTTTTACCCACTTGACCATTTATTTAAAAGTATTTCAGCATGAGATAATGTTGCCGCAATGAAAGATTAATTAATTTTAAAGGCTCTTACACGCTTTAACCCAGGCCTTTAACCCAATAAGTGTAGCTAGTCCTAAATCTGCACCAATGGCCTTTTGGACTACACAAGCGGTAATCTCTGCCCAATCCAACACCCCCACCCTGGGAACACCTAAACTGAGACATTTCCATGTCTTTATTTTCTTTGGTCAGTTTAGTGCTCTCTTTTCCAGAGTCTGACCTTCAGTTTATAGCCACAGGTACATCCAGTAAACCTGTCAACATAATTAGGTAATACTGTGAGTCGCAATGACTACGGCTAGTCTTTCAAACGCATGCCAGAGAGTACGGCGTCTAGTCATGGTGGATTTATAAAGACAAGGTGAAGCTGAGTTTTCCAACATGCTACTTGATACACTCTGAGTGATTAATGAGAGCACGGAGAATGTTTTTTTTTTTTTTTCAGTTTGGTTGGAATTTAAACTCATGAGATCTGTGGGTATTTATAGATTTTTTTGGTTTATAGGGTAACATTATTTGTCTTGCGTTTGAACTTTGATGAATAAATCCTTCCATGTTGAACTGCAAACATGGCAAACCCAAACCTGTGATGTCTTGGAAAATGGTGACGCGTTGTATTTTGTGACTGGAAGAAACTGCCAGCGTCATTCCCCTTGATGGGTTCAAATCCATAACATGATTCTTCCATGATGACAACAATCGGGCAGCTAACCCCGACCTCGTTCTCTGTGAAACGTACTTTCTCTCCAACGCCTCCATGCGTGCCGCCAATCCCCTCGTGTGGGGGTGACTGTGGCCGTGAAGTCGCTCCACCTCCTGCCTCAGGACGCTGAGCTCCAGACCGCGTGCTGCCACCTCTTTCTCGAGCAGACAGCTCTCCCTCTCGGCCCTGCTCATGGTCTCAGGGTCACCGGCTAACGCAGACGCCTTCATGGAAAGCTCCACGGACTCCAGCCAAGCCTCCAGGCTGCCCAGGGCCTGCAGCACTTTCACCACCTATGCACAACAGAAGCAGAGAAAACGTGGGCGTGCAGAAGAGTATTTGCAGAGATGTAGAGGCTTCTTGAACTTTTACGAGACCTAGAGCACACTGCAAAAACAGAACTAGAAATAAGTCAAATGTTCTTAAAGTTAGTGTATTTGTCCTTGATTTGAGCAGGTAAATAAGATGATTTGCCAATGGAATAAGATTTTTGGACTTAAAACAGGAACAATTCATCTCCATCATCTTATTTCAAGCGCAGTATGTCTAATTATCTCATTTTAGGGGTCAAAATACTCATTCCATTGGCAGATGATCTTACTTACCTGCTCAAATCAAGCATAAATACGCTAACTTGAAGAATATTTTATTTATTTTTAGATCCGTTTTTGCAGTGCACAATGAAATAAGAACAAAGTCAGAGAGCAAGAAGATAACAACAGCGGCATTAAAGACGTGCTTCAAAATAGCAAGCTCCTGGTTTGAAACAAGGCCTTAAATCAGATGTGTGGCCTTTTTTAACCCCTAAAGGAATTAGAGTGGCTGGCAAAAGTATCTACATCTACTTATGTGGGGAGTGGTGGCCAAGCTCCCCGGCCACCTCACAGTGGCGATGGCTCTTAAATTCAGAGTGCAAGCGACTGTGGACAGACAACTACCCCCACCACCAATATATCATATATTTTCTATCACCTGCTGACACTGGGTAGAAATACTTTTTTTTTTTACTACATAAATTGTTGTATGCATTCTTCTTTGCAAGTCAAGGCATTAAAATATCAAAGATTGTGCATTGCTAGCTATGATAGCAATTCTTAATGCATTCTTATGCTAGTTCTGATAGTGATAGAACGGATCCAGAATATTCTGTCATAACCATAAATCTTACTGGAACAGTATGACCTCAGAGAACAATCTGTTCAGGGATTTTTTTTTTTCTTTAAAAAAAAAAAAAATGAATCTTACTCTAAAGCCCAGCTTCTCGGAGGCCTGCAGAAACACAGCATTCCTCTGGTGCCTCCTCCTCAGTTCTTCCCACAGGACCTCCAGCTGGCTGAGGAACTCCTCAATCTTTGCGCTGCCTGGGTGCTGTGCACGGACCAGCCCGTGACCCTCCTGAGGTTTTCACGTTCAACAGATGAATGCATGTGATAACTCAAAAATGGAATCTAGATTCTGAAATGTATCCAAGAGTGTGTGTTTTTTTTTTTTTTTGTCAGAATGTCCGCTCAGCATCTAGATTACGTAACGCCTGTAAGGATTCTGCACATTTCTATTCAACGGCAGCTGGTGTTTTAAACTTGGAATGTGATGACGGTGCCTCCGTTTACCCTTTTGACCACCTCTATCCTGGCTCTGTTGTTGAGGATTTCTTGTTCAAGGGTCTGCTGACATTTTCTGGCTGCCTCCAGCCCCTCGGAGCTTGCCATCAAACACACCTGTGTTGCCATGGAAACGTTGTCTTTCAGCCAGGACAACGTCTGAGAAGGAAAGGAGAGAAAAAATGGTTGAATGCTTAGAAAAGAAAAAAAAAAAACGACACAGAAAGGTAACCTGGTTACCAAAACAACAGAAACCGATCCAGATGCAATTTGGTCTTTTTGGCTTTTACACCTGTCCTGCGAAACGATTAGAGCTAAACACGGCTACGTACACATGGTGTTAATGGTGTGAATGACTAATATGGAGCTCCGCATTCCCTACCTGTGTCATTCTCTCAGGTGTTTGAGTTTTGATTGTTAGTTATTTGTTTTGTTTGCTGTTTGCATCTGCATCTTTATCCTGAAAATTAGTGCAATTTACTGTGATTTTTCAAGCTGTATGCAAACGAAATTTTGTTCTGTAAGCACTTTGTGCATACAAAATGACAAATAAAGCTGTCAAAAGTCTAAAGTTTGGGTCTTGCCATATGAGTTTATTCCTTTGGGTTTAGTTTTGTCTTATTTGTTGTTTTCCTCTATTTTTCGGCTACTTCTCTCATCTTAGTATTGTCTTGGTTTGTAGCTCCTCTGTGTTGACTTTGTTTTCCTTTTGTTTTTATCATCCCCATTCCCTTTGTCCCTGTCTTGCTGTCCTCCACAGCTATTTCAAATCTCTCTGACTAAGATAATCTCTTTTAGGTAGTAATTCTCCACCCTTACCTCAGTATATAAGATCACTAGTTTTCATTGTTCTTTACTGGTTCCTCTCGTTATGCTGCCCGTGCTCCATGTCCTGTTCTCACTGTGGTTCCCCATTAACTTATCTTTATTAACTTATAGCAGTGTCATCCTCTGTGTTTGTGTCCATTACAAATGAAAAGTTCTGCATTTTGACTGATTTTAAGGTGCTTTTATTGGTTTTTAAGATGATTAATGGTTTTAGTCCAACTTATTTACCTGATCTATTCTTTTTTTATTATTTTACTGTAAAAGCGCTTCAGATCTTTTAGAAAGCCCCTATATCTGTCCTCAAAGCTAAGAGTACAACCATACAGCCTTCACCTTTAAGACATTTTAAAAATGTATTTATTACAGTTATGTTGTTTTCAGCAGTATTTTGATTTCATAGTAAATTAAATATTATTCAGTTCTTATGGATAAACTTCTTGAGTGTACTTAGGATTCCAGACTGTTACTATTTAATGTTGTTTACATTTGTCTCTAGTGTTTTCTGTTGCAAATGTCTCTCCTCAGCTCTACACTTTCTGACATTTTATTCTTGCTGTGTGATAATCACTATTTTATTAACTTAGCAATTCTTGCTCTGATTAGTTGTTTGTCTGCTTATTTCATATTTTATTTAATGTAAAAGTGCTCTCGGTTTAATTAGATTGAATTAAAAGATCTCTAAAAAATAAAATCTGAATAATTGATCGAATATCCCAGAGATAAATGTGTTAAGGCTGAGTGGATCACATGGCCAGAGAATCAAGCAATGATCAAACTAATGTTATGCAAAGTTATTGTTAGATATTTGAATATATTTTCAGTAGTTGAGACAAGAATTCAAGATAAGAGATTATTCTGAAGCAACTTTTTTATTTTATGCATGCATGACAACTGATCAAAGAGTGGAAATGCTGTGCTTCTATTGTTTTAATAACTAATTTTTAGCTGTATCTGAGAGAAATGTGATCACCTTGTCTGCAGACAACGTGAACTTCTGGAGCTGTAGGTGAAGCTGTGGGTGGCCACGATGGCCGGCAGGAAGCCCGGGCTCGGCTCTCGGCTTTCCACTGCAAAGAAAACACAGACATGTGACTCCACTTATGGCTAACTTTACATAAAGATCTTTTCTTCTATGTCATAAGGGGAGAAGTCAGGCTGAGCAGTCACCTTTCCCCCTTCAGCTCATGTCTGCTGATGGCTTCGTTTATGCCGAGTGAGTCATCTCCCTCTGGTGAAGAACTGTGGTTCACTGATTGGTGTTCCTCTCGTTGCTTGCTCTGAGTTTGGCCACCGCTGTTGCAGTCAGTAATACTCTGTAGACAAAAGAGTCAAACTTTCTGTTACCATGCACATGAGCAACGTAGTTGATATTGATCACATGACATACAGTGCTGTGAAAAAAACAATTGCCCGTTTACAGATTTCTTCTGCTATTGCATTTGTTGTCACATTTTAATATTTTTAAAAACTTCACCTTAATACAACAGAAAAAGATAATCCTGTATTGTCCCAAAGTGTGGAAAATAAAGAAAACATTTGCAACACAGGAAAAAATTTATTAAAAATGGTTTGTCACCAGCCTCGCCCAGGCCCGATTACTGCCTGAACTGTTGAATCAGTGAATACCTTAAATGGAACCTGTCTGGCTACATGAAGAAGAGGCAAAGAACAACTCAAAAAGCAACACATCATGCCCTAATCTAAAAAAAAATCATGACATCTATCAGTCTGCAAACTGTTACAAAAGGATTATGGAACAATGATTTCTGCTGCCTACCTAAAAATCCTGGAGGAGCATTCGCTTGACCATCATTTTGTGACAAAGCGAATATAATTGTTTCATACAGCAAGATTTGAAGCACACCAGCTAGTCCGGCCTTGAATTATATATATATATATATATATATATATAAAAAAAGAAGTAAATGAAGACTTTGAAGTGGTCTAGTCAAAGTCTGGTCATAAATCTAGCTTTTGATGCCTGTAAATCCTCCGATGTGGCTGAATTAAAACAAATCTGTAAATAAAAATGGGCCAAATTTCACTCAGTGATACAAAAGACTCATTAATTAATACAAAAACACTAATATTGTTGGTGGTGAACAAAGATGGTACCAGTAGTTATGAGGTTTAGGCCGGTCATTATTTTCCACATAGGGTCAGGTTGGTTTGGATAGCTTTTTCCCTTTAACAAATGAAACCAGAATTTGAGTATTGAATTTTGTGTTCATCCAAGTTATCTTTGTCTGATAATAAAATGTGTTTGATCTGGAACAATAGGGTATGGTTAAAAAGCAAAAAAAAAAAAAGAGGAAACGTGTAAGGGGAACATTCCTTTTTTTGCAGCTGCTGTATAAGTCTGTCCGCATTCCACAAAATGATTACCGGATGCTTCGACAATATCTCATATTAGGAAGACGGTTTCCTCCCAAAGTCTCAGGGATGTGTTTCTAACTGGAAAGGTAAAATGTCATAATGTTGCTGAAAGCTGTGCAGCATAGTAAATGCTACAATGACCTTCCCAGTTCCCCTCACTATCCTCTGCAGGGCTCTCCTTTAGGCCATATAGCACCTGTTTCACAATACAGACAGCGCAGTACATCAACACATTTATAGCTCTATATGTTTGTGAAGACGCTGGTACTGAGTGACGACTGAATTCATACTGTTTTAAAAATTACATAATGAATTAAATGCTGCTCTGATGATGTAAAAGAGACATTGTCTGTGAAAAATAACCATTTTTAATTCCCTCTGCCCAGCCCTCACCATTAAAGCAGCTGTGGTCATACATGTGGTGATCTGTTGTGGCAGGAAGTTGTTTATTTATTTTACTAAAAAAAAAAGGTAACCTGATAAAATTATTTAAAATGATTCCACAAACTAAATTAGCTGTAATGGTTTTCTATAGTTGTCCTATTCAGGTTGCTGGTGTCTATTCCCAGCAGTCAATGGGATAGAGGCAAGGCACGCTTTGGGCAGCTCGCCAGGCTGTCGCTGCATCAACACACACCCAAACAACCATTCATGCACACTGGATTGGCCGGTCAAACTAACACGCACGACCCGTGGGAAGAAACTGGAACTGAAAGATCATGCAAATCCCCCAATCCTGAGAGGAATTTGAACCAAGAACCTTATTTCTGTGAGTGGCAGTACTAGGTAGAGATAAATGGTGAGATACTTTATTGTCCCCGTATGGGAAATTTGTGCTAGATAAAGCTGCCACAATAAAATACACATTAAATAAACATATTGCGCAAATACACCAAATAGAATATTTATAATAGTAATACGTATGTAGTGACAGTATGTAATGTAAAATACATACTGTGACAATATTAAGCAATCAAAGATTTGCAATTATTTGTACATTTTAAATAAGTAAATTAAGATAGTAACAGGTTATAAAATATAGCAACACAAATGTATCAATACATTACCTACACAAATTATCTATAAAAATCTATTATTGTGACTGATAAAAATCCTTGATTAAAAAATTATAAAGATACACTTCCATCATTGCAAAATAGTGAATCTGTATTTATTTCAGTAAAATTAATTAGTTAAAATTAATTAGTTTCATCGTAAATGAACAATATATTGTTTATAAATTAAGTAAACTATTTGAAGAAAACAAAAACTATTTAATGCATCTTAAAAATGTTTAGAGTTTTCCGATTTTGTATTTTTGACATGGGCTCCCCCACTTTTAAATATAACATTAATACATTTTTGAACAACAAGGGTGAGTGATTTTCTTGTACAAAGCATTTCCTTTACTTAACGATGCATTGTATGAATAAGACAGAATCCACAACTCTTTTACCTAAACACCTTTTTCATAACCTATTGGTCATTTAATCTGGAAAACCAAACGAATTAAGACTTAACTTCATGATTTTCCCTGGTAAAGGTTGCGCTGTAAGAAAGCCACAGAGACCGGCTTGTTTGCACCGTCATGAATCTGAGAAAGTGCAGCTGTGAGGATTTCTGCATCCAAGCAGCCTTTTTACAGTCTACTCTGAAAACAACTAATGCAAAAATAGATTCACAACTTCTTAAAGTTATTATTTATTATCATATTTTGCTCATGGGTGTATTTTAGTAAACTCTTTTTTTTTTTTATTTTTGTTTAAAACAGTTATACTTCTGAAAGCAACATGTTTAATCAACAATTTTAATTTTGGAAGCATTTTAAACCTATTAAAGAGGTTTTAATTCAGTCTAAGCTAACCAATATGTTGCTATGCACAGATAGTAAAGAGACATGAATGAAATCTGAACTGAAACAACAACCTACATACAACACAGACAAAATTGTTGGTTCATCAAGGACCTTTGATATAAACTGCAATTTTCTGAAAACAAAAAACTGATTGGAAGATTCACTAAGGGCAATACCTTCCTAAATAAGACCAAAAATATATACCTGAATCTCCCAGTAGGATGTTGTCAGCCCATTTATTTGCAGAGCGAGCCAGAAATTAGTATATTTTAATTGATTTTAACAGTTTGTTTCCCAACCTAATATGTTTGCTTCTTTCTTGCCTCGTTCACAATGGCTCCTGCTCAAAAATGAGTGATTTGGTGTTAAGTGGTCTGCATTACAGTGATGCTGTTATGTAACATTAAACCTGACCATGTCTCATTAAAGCTCACTTTCTCCTCACTCTGCAAATGTAGTTTCTTATCTGTTTTCTGCTCATCCTTTCTACCCCAGAGCGCGCCTTGCTGTTCTTTACTCTGAGGTGATGTCAGCCAAGAACTATCATTTAGCGCCAAGCCCATCTGGTCTGCAGCCGCAGCATCTGGCCACAATTAGCCAGAGTAACAGACGATAGCCATGTTTACCTGCAGAAACAAGAGGCCTTAACTACTGCTATCACAGAGACACTGATGCATGGACTACTGAGTGAGGCATGTTCTCATAGGTACACGGATGATAAGACTGGGACAGTTTAGCATTCATCTTTCGAGCCAGACCAGGTTTAGGGGAGGGGGGGGGGGGGGGATAGGAGTGGAAAATGTCACAGACACTTGGGCTGGACTGTATCAGAAAATCATGGGAGGAAAACTGAAGTTGTGATAAATCCATATTTTACCGTCTCCCCTCTCCCTCATGTGTCATTGTGATTCTTTAAACTCTCTCTATGACCTCTAGCATGTCTAGGATTACCATCTACGTGAGGTAGGCCGTGGGCCAGAATCTGTAGGACGCTTCCTTAAGAAGTTTCGTATGAACTGTCAGGGGGCAACTTTCTTCCACCAGGATAAGTTGCTACACATAGCAGTGATCTCAAAACACCAATGTTCCCACGTTTTCGCTTGCACATTAATAAGTTATAGCCGATAAAAAATCTAAACTGTGGCGCTCCGGTCCAAGAGGTCACGTGATTCGATTTTTGCTGCTCAGCCAATCAGATCGCTGTATTGTCAGCTGTGCGCGTTCATCAGTTCATCATGGCTGCGCTCGTAAGATGTTTGTATGCATTTGTTTCCAGATGAAGAAAGCCCAATAATAGCATTTTCTGGCGCCAGCTGGCAGAGATCTTGATGGCAAGAAAAAAATAAATAGCCCAGACCATCTGTCCATCCATCCATCCATCCATCCATTTTCTAACACGCTTATCCCCGCTGGGTTTGCGAGGTGCTGGTGCCGAGCTCCAGCTGTCAATGGGTGAGACGCGTTGTATAAACTCGTTGTGCCAAACGAGTTATCCCCTTCGGAATTTGTAGAATTTTGTATTGTATTTTTGAAATCAATAAAAGTTTTAACCTCCAGCTTTGTGAAGTCTAAATATTTTAAACATCACATTCTAGTAAAATGAAATTTATTTTTTTTAAACTCCTAATACGTTGTTCTATTTTTAAAAGAGACATATCTCGTTTTTTTAATACGGTTAATATCTCGATAAGGTTCTTGGTTGAATTAAAATCTTATTAAATCTGATAATTTTGTCTGTGCCTTTATTCAGTGTTCATTTGATCACACGTGAAATCCGCTTTATATAATCTATTCATGCGGGTTTAGCTACCAAAAAAGAAAAAAAGAGAACCAGCAGACAGCTGTGATGGACTTAGGAAGGTGGATTTTGGTTTCAGCAGACAGACATTCGACAATCTAATAACATAAAGCTAATATTTTCGTGACACATCTGGAAATGACCGTTTTCTTTCTCATAACGTATTATACTGGATGGATGGATGAACGATAATGTAACGACACCATTGCTATATTTCGTTAAGAAAAGTAAAACATCCTCATTTCCACGCCTAATAGGTTGGAAATGAGGCGGAGTTGACTAGATTCATTCTTCCAGCTGAATGCGCTCTTGGTGCAGGGAATACAAATTCTGGCGGGGATAAGTCGTTTGGCACAACGACACCTGTGCTATCCTAGCGCAGCAGGTCTTGGTGATATCACAGTAAATTGGGCAAAAGTCTGGACTATTTCTGCCCTGCGATGGACTGGTGACCTGTCCAGTTTATACAACGCCTCTCGCCCATTGACAGCTGGAGATAGGGACCGGCACCTCGCGAACGCAGGGATAAGCGTGTTAGAAAATGGATGGATGGATGGATGAATGGATGGATGGTCTGGGCTATTTATTTTTTTCTTGCCATCAAGATCTCTGCCAGGTGGCGCCACAAAATGCTATTATTGGGCTTTCTTCGTCTGGAAACAGACACAACAGAAACAACCATCTTACGGGCGCAGCCATGATGACGTGGTAAACTCGCTCAGCTGACAATACAGCGATCGGATTGGCTGAGCAGCAAAAATCGAATCACGTGACTTATTGGACTGGAGCGCCACAGTTTAGATTTTTTATCGGCTATAACTTCTTAATGTGCAAGTGAAAACGTGGGAACATTGGTGTTTTGAGATCACTGCTATGTGTAGCAACTTATCCCGGTGCAAGAAAGTTGCCCCCTGACAGTTCATACGAAAAGTCACCGTACAGATTCTGGCCCACGGCCTAAGGTGCGGGCATCTACTGGAATGTGACATCATCTAATGGGCTGAATGTATTTTTGGCAAACAAAGGTGTGAATTCCTCACGCTTTAGGCAAGAAATATGAAGTTTCAAACAGTTCCTTTGAGACATTGCACCCATTGATACTCGCTTAGCAATATGTTTTTGACAGAGAAACAAGGGAAAACACGATGGATGGCTGGATGGATGGATGGATGGATGGATGGATGGATGGATGGATGGATGGATGGATGGATGGATGGATAGGCCAATTGATGGATGGATGGATGGATGGATAGGCCAATTGATGGATGGATGGATGGATGGATGGATGGATAGGCCAACTGATGGATGGATGGATGGATGGATAGGCCAACTGATGGATAGATGGATGGATGGATGGATGGATGGATGGATGGATGGATGGATGGATAGGCCAACTGATGGATAGATGGATGGATGGATGGATGGATAGGCCAATTGATGGATGGATGGATGGATGGATGGATAGGCCAACTGATGGATGGATGGATGGATGGATAGGCCAACTGATGGATAGATGGATGGATGGATGGATGGATGGATGGATGGATGGATGGATAGGCCAACTGATGGATAGATGGATGGATGGATGGATGGATGGATAGGCCAACTGATGGATGGATGGATGGATGGATAGGCCAACTGATGGATGGATGGATGGATAGATGGATAGGCCAACTGATGGATAGATGGATGGATGGATGGATGGATGGATGGATGGATGGATGGATAGGCCAACTGATGGATAGATGGATGGATGGATGGATGGATGGATGGATGGATGGATGGATGGATGGATGGATGGATGGGCCAACTGATTCATGGATGGATGGATGGATGGATGGATGGATGGATGGATGAATGGATGGATGGATGGGTGGATGGGTGGATGGATGGATGGATGGGCCATCTGATTCATGGATGGATGGATGGATGGATGGATGGATGGATGGATGGATGGATGGGCCAACTGATTCCAATTCAACTGATTGGACAAAAAACAGATGCTAGGACAGATGAAAGACAGCTAAAAGCCCAAATGGATGGATAAAAAATGGATGGATGGATGAATAACTGGAGGGACAAACAGACAGATACACATGGACCGACAGATTGTTAAACAGACAGACAGATATGTCCAACTTTTAGAAAAAAGTGAGGAGGATACAATGTCTGGAAACACAAAGATTTTTCCAAACTTATCCAGACCTGTGCAATACCCAAAATAATCTTCTCCCAGAATAAATGCAACAAACAGCTGCCAGCTTTAAAGAAGTGCACTAAGGGGGATAACTTTGTCTTGGACACAAATGCTCTCTTTCCCTTTCTGCTGCAAATTATAAAGCATCTTAAATGGCAAATGTGAAAGACTAAAAATACTCATAATTACTGGTTTTTAACATACCACATACTTTTCCGATACTTATTTTTTCAAAAGAGGCCAAGAGTACTTCCTTGTAGGTTTATGGGCAGCTCTGGGGTTACTGTAGGAGCACCCTCATGTTCAATAAAGTTTCAGTAAATCATGCCTTGAAAGTGGGCGACTCGCAGAAATGTTATTCATACGGTATTAATAAATGACTGTTTTAAGACAGAAGGGATATATTTATATATATATATATTAACCTTTAAACAGAATTTGGGGCCTAACAGAACAACCCATTTATCCCCGGCCCTCTGTTTAACCATACAGAAAAAGGCACAACTTGATATTTTCAGTGGAAACTTGAGGTATTCCTGTGCCAGGATAAATAACCCCTCTAAAGGCTCTTCCTAGGACTTTTACGGGGCAGCGTTAGTGACAGTTCCAGACTTGGGTTTTATTTGTCAGATTAGGGCGAAGACTAGCAGAGGTCGAGTAAAATTACACGGTGCTCCACAACATGCAGCCGTGCTCTGCGCCGCTTCAGAGCCAAAGGGGGAATTTATCCCGACTGGATGACGAAGGGAAGCCTCTAAACCGGGACATCACATGATGCCTTTAAGTGCAATTAAGTTCCTGGAGAGGATGGAAAACCAGCGGCGTGTGTTTGTTGCCAAAAACCAGAAGTCACAGCTCCACAGCTCATTTGTCAAACCTTATTTTGGAAAAAAAAAAAAAAAAAAAAAAACTCCCTGGGCTGTAAATCGGGGGCATTTTCCAAACAAATAGACAAAGTGAGCCATTTGCTGCAGCCACAGACTTTGAAGCGAGGAGGCAGATCTTATCTCCTGCCAGCTCTGATGGAGCTCAGCTCTCTTCCCTCATGAGCCGCGCTAAAAAACACAAGCACTACTCACTCTGCAGCCTTTCAGCCGGTTCTGCTCCTCTTTCACCTCTTTTCCCATCATCCCGTGTGTCTCGGCTCCCGTGATGCATCGGGCCTCTCGGGCCGGGGTCGGGAGGTCGCCGTCTTCCCTGGTGAAAGTGGAACCGCCGGGGGAGTGTGCCGTCCTGTCGCTCCTGCAGGAGGAGCGGGGAGGGTTACTGCGGCGCTGACAGTCGGGGGGCCTCAGAGACCGGCGGGGAGCTCCAGTTAAGGTCTTCTACCCTTGTTTATTTTGTTTCCTCTCAAAAAAAAGCTGATAGAACGGCTGAAATGATGTCGCGTTGGGAAGCTAAAGATAGGCCGCTCTCGTGAGAGGCTCTCACTCTGAGAAATGTTTGGAAGGCAGGATGTCAAGAATCTCTCAAAACCCTCATTTGTCAATAAAAAGTAACTCATTATTTCTCCCTTTGCTTTGATGTTATTCGCTCCCTTTTCTTTGCTTTAGTTATTTTTCCTTCATCTGCTCCATTTCTTTTGCCTTTGTCCCATTTCAGTTCAACTGCTCCCTTTCCTATTTGCTCCATTTCTTTTCTTCTGCCTCCTTTCTTGTCATTGTACTTCCTTTTCTTGCCTTTCTTTGCTTTTCTCGCATTTTCCCCTTTTCTTTCCTCTGTTCTCATATCCAGGTCTACCTTTCTTCCCTCGCTGCCATTTTATTTTATTTTATGCCGACAGAAAGCCCGATCCAACAGTCTGTCCACTTTGTCCATCTTGTTTAGCTCCGATAAACAACACTGGATCTATGCTGGTGAAGATTCTCAGTCATCCAGGTCATGGTCATTCCAAAAAAAAAGTAAAAACAAAGCAACTGGACTTGTTTTCCGTAGTTGAAGACGTTTCGCTTCCTCTCCAGGAAGCTTTCTCAATTCAAAAAGTCTGGAGTAGTCTGGAGTAAAGCTTGTTACTCCACGTTACTCCAGACTTTTTGAATTGAGAAAGCTTCCTGGAGAGGAAGCGAAACGTCTTCACTACGGAAAACAAGTCCAGTTGCTTTGTTTTTACTTTTTTTTGGAACACTGGATCTATTTGGAGAGAAACTGCTTCTTTTTATCATTCTTTTGCATCACATTTGTAACAGATTCCAGTTCACGTGGCAGATAATAAACGGAGAGTCGTTTCTATAGGTTGGTTTAAGACGGCGCAGTGATTAGATGCTTTAAACAGAGATTTTTTTTCTGACTGGGCTAAAATTCCCGGTGATTTAATTGTCTGAATACTCTACTTTATGCTATTAAACTAACATTAGTTCCACCAAGTTACACTATATTCCTCTTAAAATGTTTTTTTTTTCATCACAGATTCAACAAAACCGACTGACTGAGATGATGTCATCGTTTTAATGGTAAGAAGAAAAAAAAAAAGGAAAGCCAATCAGAGTAGCAGAGTTGACGTAATACTCTAAGTCGTTACAGAAATGTGTAGCTTTACACCCCAAAGTGCAAAAAAACACAAAAAAGCTTCATCGTCAGCGCTGGCGTACCTCAGCTCCCTCTGGAGGAGCGCCCAGCAGTCTTTCACCTCAGCCTGCTTCTTTGTGACGCTGGCCGCCACGGCGGGGTGGAGGGCGGGCAGCTGTGAGACGCTCACGTCCAGCATCTGCCACACACAGGCCTGCAGGTTAGTCAGAGAAGGCCTCGGCGCCACGATCCGGTACGTGCCGAAGAAAACGGAAAACTCTGTTCTTACCATGACTTGGCTGGCGATGTCGCGCACCTCTCTGTCACCAAAGCCGTCCAGCTCCTTGGAGGCGAGCACGCTTCTCCTCTAAAACCGAGAACGCGGTCAGTAAGTGGGTCTCAGATCGTAATCAAGATTTAGGCTTTCTGCCGGTTTACCATGTTGTTTATGGCATCCAAGGTGTTATCAGCCTGCTGGTAAAAAGAGGACATCTCCAGCGCCACCTGAAGATGTTCGTGGCAGTTCTTCAGATAGGACTGGACCTTCAGCCACCTGCAAAACGAACATTAAGCCCTCAGCGTTTAGGCTGAATAGGTTACAGCACATGTGTCAAACTCAAGGCCCCTGGGCCGAATCTGGCCCATCGAGGCAATTTATCCGGCCCTCCCAGAGCCAAAAAAGGCATAGCATGTCATAAAGTAGAGGCATATATACTTTTAAAGTGTATAAAGTGGCTAAAATTATGCCTCCTGTAGCAAATGTTTTTGTAGTTACAGCATCCTGCCACCAGATGTAAGTTTTCCCACAACACATTAAAAACCCCCGAAATGTCCAAAAAGAGAAAAAAAACGATGCAGAATGATGAGTTTAAAGTGCAACTGATCCCAATATCAACCTTTTTTGTAGATAAACTGTATAAACTGGGCATAAGGGTGCTACTTTTATGTTACTGTGCATTTTTTATACTTCTATGTGAAGAGAAATTAAATTCTGAAATCAAATGCATCATCTATACACGTGCAACCGGCCCTTTTAATGACTTCATGATGCCAAAGTGGCCCGATTTAGAAATGGGTTTGACACCCCTGGGTTACAGGAAGCATTTGTGTTTCGCACGAGGCACAAACCTACATTTTGTTGATGTGCTTCTTCCTGACGGTGATGTTTTTGCCATCCGCCTTCCCGACTTTCTCCAGCTTCAGGGCCAGGTTGTTGATCTCCTCGTGCAGGTTCCGGTGGAGCTGCTCATCCTGAAGAAGAGAAACAGCAGTGGCATTGGCTCTGCTTACAATCAGACACGGACGGAAACATTACAAAGTGCAACAACTATGACCAAAGCCGTTACCAGTTCAGAAGGCATTGGCATGAAGCTTTAGTCAGTGCAAGTTATACACTGTTTTAAATTGTCTTTTTTTTTTTTTTACAATACTGACCTGTTTGAGATCAAGGATCCTCCTGGTGAGCTGCATTTTGTCAACATTTCCTCCCAGGACACTCAGCAAAGACTGCTCCTCTTCCTTCTGTCACACAAAACGTCACTGTTTATAGATGTGGCTTTGGAAAGAAACCCAGCAATCATTTATTTTCCAACACACAGTGACAAAAAAAATGACTTCTGCAGCAAGAAAGAGATGAAACAGGGTTCTATAGTTTCACATTCAGTCATGCCAGACATGGACGTGCCGTTAGTTTTAGGGCTTTTAATGTGCAGCCTGGGGGCCATTAGCGGCCATTAGATGGATCTCGTGCACATTTGACTCATCAGCACATGCAGTTAATGCACATGGTCGCTTTCTCACAATCTTTTAGGGTGAGATCTTTACTGACAAATTCAAATCTTCTTAGAACTAAAACAATATATTTCTCTTTTTTATTTTTATATATTTGTTTCAAAATCACAGGGCCACTAAATAGATGAAGTAGTTTACTCAAAAGCCGACTTGAGTGCATCCATTTATTAGACTTGCCTTAATATTTAAGCAAACATTTTCAAAGAAAGAATGACTGCTCTACCATTGCTGCTGCTGAGCAAAGAGTAAGTTTTTTCTTCTTCCACAAAAACAACTGGCTTCAGAAAACGTAAGAAACCGCGTGACTTTCTTTTTATGGGGTAAATGTGTCTTTATCTGATTGATATGTAGCATTTTTTTCTGGGGCTTAAAGATCACACAATGTCCATCTTCAACAAAACAGGCAATATATTGATTAGTTTTAATTTATTGTAGATTTTCTTCCAGTCCACAAAGGATCAAATATATACATACACCCCCATTATTACTTGGTTAACGGTTCCTTAGCAAGTCGCGCCCCGGCTTCGCTCCTTTTGTAATCATTAGCAAACCTTTTGCCCAATTGGGTCTGGACATTTGATCAATCTTCTTGGCTGATTTGGTAGAGTTCATTTCAATTGGTTGGTTTCTTGTTGATAAGGGTGATGCCATTTCAGACACACAATATTAACCAGTTTCATCCTTTCCAAAACCAGTTGGGATGTATTTTTGGTATTTTCCTTGACCATTGACTCTGTCCGTCTGACCCAAACCGCCACATTAGATAAAAGGAAATTGATTTTCGGCACGACTTAAGCCTTGACTTGAACGAGGAGCTGCTGTAAAACCAATGCCCAAGGTAAGGGCATTTCCTTCCCGCTAATGGGTGGTTTTTCTTTCCACTGTCGCTTCATGCTTGCTCAGTATGAGGGATTGCTGCAAAGCCATGGGCAATGCAGACGACTCTCCCTGTGTCTCTACGCTTCTCCAGGAGTGAATGCTGCTTGTCGGGACTTTGAAGCAATCAACATTCCCTTATATAGGAAATGTTTGACCAATCTGTATAATATGATTGATTTTGACTTTGTAAAGTGCTTTGAGATGACATGTTTCATGAATTGGTGCTATATAAATAAAACTGAATTGTATTGAATTGAACAAAGTGAGATTATCATCAACTGAGAGGGACTGAAGTCTGAAAGAAGTCCCTGCTCCAAAGCCTGACACTCTGAAGTTTTAATTACACTTGTTGCTCTCCACCTGGATAAATCAAAGGACTTGTGGAAAACGGTTCGTTTGACAAACCTTGATCCACAATAATGAAGATTTATGATGGGAGAAATCAAGGTGAGACATTTAAAAGTGACTGTTTACCAATGTTTTAACATAGCGGTGGCAGGATCATGCTGTGGGAATATTAGAATTAGCACTATCCATGTTCCATAACTTTTCCTCAAGTTAGCAGAAACATGGCCGCAGCTGATTGTTCCAACAGGACAAGGATCTGAAACATCTTCAGCTTCAGAACCGGTTTTGGAATGGAAAGCAGGCTCACATCAAGCCTTTTTAATGGCCCTGATCTTTAACCCTATTAATCTTTAACTATATGTGAAAGGTAGGTCTTTGCAATGAACCCCACTCATTTATATTATCTCTATCAAATCTCCAAAATGAGTTGTCAAATATTGAGTTAAAATTGTTACAAACTCTCGTGAATGGCAAAAAAAACAGTGTGATAAACATCACTGAAGTTGAATGTCCAATAATATTTCCTTCAACTGCATGAATAAAAACCTCAAATGCAGCGTGCAAAGTTCAAAACTGAACTGTTTTTAGAACGAAGGGGAGAAAGTCTAAATCTGATTGATGAAGTGAAGGATGAGAGTATTTTTTTTTTTTTAAAAGAGGATGCATCCATTTCCAGGGTGAATGTTTCATAGCTTTCACAATTAATCTCCTTGGTTACATTCCCACAGATTCATCATCCATCCCTCGCTCCCTCGTGCCTGACGCAGGCAGGAACAGAGCGATAAACACGGGCCGAAAATGTACCGCATGAAGGTTTTCCTTATATATAATTACAGGCAGATGTTTTAAACGGTGAGTATACACATTAAAAAAAAAGGAAATGTCTTCAGGATACTGAGCTAACTTCCTGTATTAGCAAGAGCTGCTCTTGTGCCAATTATCTTGACAGCTGTTGATTAGGTTGTGTGTGGAGTAAGATCTGCCTGTGGGCCCAGTGCCTTTGTTATAATGGCTACAGTTGAAGTGCTTCATTAACTCTGCCTTTCCACTCTGCTCTGTTTGGATAAATTGCAAAACAGGAAGGCAAGAGTGAAAGATTGTGTTGAGGGGAACGGGTCGGTACAACAAATGACACATTTTAATTTTTGAAAAAAATAGGCCAAATATTCTTTGTGAGAAAACAAACATCCAGAAATAAAACAAAGACCAGGCATTTTATTCGTTCACTATTATTTGCATGTCCTGTTGCCCTTGTGTATATGTCATTAAGCAGGAAAAGAGAAAAAAAACACAACAACAACATGGGTCTCAACTTTCTACCTTCTCCTTAATCCAAGCTTCCAGCTTGTCCACCTTCTGGTTGAATTCCTGCAGGCTCCTGGCTCCACCTAGAGCACGCGTCTGATTTGCGGCCATCTGCTTCAGGTTTTGCCACTGATCCAGGAGGTGGCTGAGCTGCTTCTTCACCAGCTCAGACGTCGGGTTCAGCTTGCAGATCAACTGCTCGCCCAGCTTTTAAGAAACAAGACTGTTTATTTGATTTGCAGGTAGAGGCCGCAACACAAGCGTTGGAAAGTGAAAGGACACGTTTAACACTGTGAACCTGCCACTTGTGCCTTTGATACATGCTTAACGGTTAACTGGTCAGTGTACCAACGGAGGGACGATTCATTGTGACAATTCAAACTTTCCAAACATCACACTGGAGCTAGAAGAGTAGAGGTGGCCATAGAATGTATATAATATAAGTTACGCAAACCTCAATGTATCTTGGGGGGATTTTAAGGGCGAGACAAACACAAAGTAGTGCAGAAACGTGGAGTAGGTTGAAAATGATAGATGTGTTTCAATATTTTTACAAATTGAATTATGGAAAAATGCGACCTGCCTTTAAATTCTGCCCCTCTGTTTCAATAGTGTGTAAAACTACATTGTGCTGTAAGTATACCTTTTGCCCCAACTTACTCTATACATCTAGGGACATTTTTCCTATTATTATTATTATTATTATTATTATTGAGCATGTCAGAAAACAGACAATTTCAGGACCAGTTACTGATTCTGAATAGGATTTAGGTCTGGACCTTTCCACACTCTGACACACAGGAATATAAAGCATCTGGCTTTATGTTGATGGCTTTTTATCCTGCTAGATAAAGAACCTCTGCCCCTGCCTCCTGCAGATTTTCATCCATGTCTGTCCTGTGTTTAGCTCTATATATCTTCCCATCAACTGTGACAATAATACCACCATCATGATTCATAAAGGGCAGAGTGTGTTGTTGAACGATGGTATTTTGTATGTAGAACAAAAGGTCAAGTTTTGGTCTACTCCCATCAGAGTTCCTTCTTCTACGTGTTTTCCGTGACATCCACAACGGGAGGCGTACTTTCAACGACGGTTTGTAGTTTTCTTGTCAAGAGATTCTCCCAACTGAGCTGTTGATTTCTGCAGCTCCTCCAGAGCTAGCGAGAACTTCTTGGCTGTCTCTCTTTGTAATTCCCCGGCCTGTCAGTTTAGGTGGACAGCCACTGTGTGTGTAAACTAGGATGCAGAGAACTGTTTCCTAAATATGTGACTTCTGAAGGCAGCTGGCTGGGTCAGCTTTAAATATCTGTATCTGAATAAAGGGCGCCAAACACAAATGTATGAAATTCTTTGAAGTAAATATGTGTAACAAAGATAAAAAAAAAAATAATAATGTGTATAATTTACCTTCCTCTTACTAATGGTGCTGCTTTGTGTTGATCTATCAGATACAATCCTAGTTAAATACAATAAAGTTTGGGATATATAATACGTAATGAGAAAATACAAATAAAAACACTCAAGGATGCTTTTGCAAGGCTCTACAATCTTTTTGTCATGTTACACCACATTGATGCATTTAATCGGACCACCAGAACATGTTATTCCTGTGCTGTTAACTCATACTGAAAACGGGAGCGCGCCGCTTGTTACCTGGTTGAGCTGAATCAGGGTGTTCTCAAAATCTTTGAGGTCTCTCTGAAGAGTCTGCGAGGCTTCCTCCCAGTCCTGCAGGGGGCAGTACTGAACATTACATCCATCTTTCAGGTCCTGGAGTTTGCTTTGGATCCAAGCTTCTGCCTACATTACACAACAGACAGAAGAAAAAAAAAACTGTTTCAGATGTTCATTATAGCCTATGCAGTGACTCATTTATCATTAGGTAGGAAACACTTTAGGACCATTACTTTTTACCACTGCAGCCCATTTTAAATAACCGTCACCTGTTTTACAAATCCATCCACCAGGTTTCTTTTTTACTCTCCGCCCAGCTTTGTTACAACCGTTCGAGAACATCAAAAACACCCTCTTGTTCTCCAGTGTCACGCTACGTGGAGCGGAGGTTTGTCTTGGCCCGAGCTCGGACTCTGTTGCATAAGTCTTAGTCTTAAAAAAGCGGCTTTTTTCTATCGTTATGTATAAAGTCAGAAGGCCGCCAAACTAGGTGGCCAGAATGTGAAAAGTCTGAAAGAGCCTGTTTATTTTCTCAAAGAGAACCCGGCGTGGAAGTCAATGAGCCACCTAAGTCTCAAAATGCACACAAAAGTCTGATACATCAGCTTTGATTCTTGTTCCTGTCAGGCTGATCCGACATGAACCTTAACACCGATAAAGTCAGCAGAACCTCGCTTTAGATTGTCAAATACAGGTTAAAGTCATAACTAAGTCATAAAGCTTTGGACCAAACAAGGAGACAATTTTACCCTTGTTCTGATATCAGCAGTGCACACATGAATGATTAAAAGCGTGATGTTCCTCATCTCCAGAGAAAGGGGGTTATTAACTTTACAAAGCCCCCCCAGGCAGTAGAAATATTGCTGTGTTGAACAGAGGGAAAGCAGTTTGACAAAACAGGCTTGGCCATATCTGGTCACAATGGTTCCCATGGCATTATAATGACCTCATGCAGGAAGTCTATGATTCGCTTGTTTCTTCCTCTCCACTCTCCGCAACAATGGACTGTTTATCAAAATGTGCAATTAGGTTTGGTTCTAGTCACAAGAAATGGAAAGCAAAGTTGTCTGCTTTGAATTATCACCGCCAAAATAAATGTTTGAGAAAACACTTTAGCCAAACTGAAAGTTTCACAACATTGAGCACAATAAAAAAAAAAGGCCCTAGTTCACCATGCTTTTTTTCTCAGTTTGCCAAAAAGCGTGCCAGCCTCTACCAATCAAAACACGCTGTGATAATATAATTTAATATAATATAATATAATATAATATAATATAATATAATATAATATAATATAATATAATATAAAAGAAAAGGAGCAGATCTTAGATGTGAGAGTGAAGTCACAACTGAACTGAGCAGGTTCTAAACGCTACTTAGCATTAAAAACAATTAGTAAATCCCACATTTCCTCTAACTACTTGTCATAATACAAGCAGATAATAAATTTATCTCCATTTTACGCGTCCAAACATTGAAGGAACATGTTCTCAGTAGTATGCCATGTGTAAAACAGCTTTAATAAGAAACAATCCTTCAGAGGCGCTAATAAAAAGTTTACAAAGGAAACTTTCACTGTGTTGTAGTTGCACTGCAGCCATATTGGATGCAAAACTCAAGGCTGATTCGTGAGCTCCGACTTTCCCTGTTGAAATTCCAATAATCTGGATGTACGCTTGTCGTATTTCCGAACATGAATTTGGAAAATCAGAACTTCGAGTACAAAGACTGGTGTTGGTCATTTTGTAGCCTTTCGCTTCAGACCTCACTTTTTGTGTACGATAAGAAACGGTCAAAACATAGTTCGTAGGAACTATGTATCGATTAATACCCATTTTTACTTCAGATCAATGATTTAAACTAAACTTCAGTAGGCAAATGTGGTTAGAGACAGTCGGCAGGTGGCACAGATTTATTTAGATTTAATCAGGGGTGTTGTTCTTTTAAGCACTGTTCTCATCTATCGCTATAATTCCTGAAAATGCTTATTTGGTTGCTACCAAGAGAAATGAGCTGAAATGGAATATTTGATTATTATGTTACGAAGTGATTTGATTAACGAGTAGGACACAGAAGTCGAACACAGCAAAATGACTTAGGTCACAAAATTCGGGTTCGTATTGGCGGAGGACGAATTAGCCTAGAGCCGTTAAAGTTTCTGTCAAAACCAATGCAGCTCTTGTTGTCTTTGACATAGTTTACGCTTTGCCCTAAATCCTTAGCTGAACTTTTAAGTTCAATGAAAAGATGATCAGGACAAAGCGAGTCAGATGACGAGTAACCTATAAAAACAACTTCATTATTGTTTTGTTTATTGAGCAGAAGCAACCGGTAGCATGTGTGAAGCGGGCCTCTGCATCGTTGTTTCTTTCTCCTGTGTTGATTCTTTAAATTTTTTTAATGAGTTGTTGGAGCTCATATCTGCTAAAGACATTACACAAGAGACGAGTGGGTTAATGCTGGGAGTTGCTAATTGTTATGCTTGACAATCCCATCCGGCAACAAAGTAAATCTCCCCGTTCTGCGCTGAAGAAACATGCTTACTAGCCAGAGGTTGTAGATTTTCTGTGCGTGCCAGCGGGTTGTTGTGAAACAACTCATCGGAAGCTCACATAAACACTTCCTTCCTGTTAGAACGCAGCATAGAATAAATAACAACCAGAACAGCTGTGATTCTTCAAGCAAGTTCAACACACAACATAGATGCCTCGCATTTAAAAAGTTGTGAAAGCTACTATTCATTTATTTATTTATTTATTTATTTATTTATTTATTTATTTATTTATTTATTTGTCTCTGAAGTCAGGGCGCACAATGGGAAGTGACATCCGAGCAACAGTAGTCAGCATTAAAACAATTAGCAATTTCTACAGGTTTCCCAACTTGCAACTAATTCCTTTGTCCCTGAGTTCATATTGAGTATTCCTGCTGTGGTTATATGGTTTGAAATGTACATGGATGAACGATTTTAATCTCTCAAGTCATGTTTTGCATGAAATCCGAAGGCCCACATTGTTCTCTGCAGGTTCTGTCTGCGAACACGTTCCTTTACTTTTGAATGCATAAACTGGAGATAAAATATTTTTTGCTGGATTGCATCGTTAACAGAAGGTAGCACAGTCACTCAGACTAACTCAGGTGTGGCGTCATTCTCCAGCCTCCGCCATGATCTCCAGTTTTTAATAACTCTTTGGAAGGTGGTTGTTTTTTTTGTTGTTGTTGTAATTTTCAGATGTTTTTTGAGAAAAGAAACAGGTTGGATGTGGACAAGAGGTACAAACCCAGTTGAAAATCTCTGTTTGGAAAAAGTCAGGACAAAAAAATCCCCTTTAACAAGTTTAATCTTTTCCCCTTGAAAAACGTCTAACACTACATACATTTTTCAGCCGTCAAGTAACACGACTTGGCTTAAACTAAAGTGGGAGTTTAGGTTTCTCCGCTGTTTTCTATCGCGGAAACGTAATGCGGTGAAAGTCGAGATGTTCTGCAGAGCAGCTGCAGAAAAGGATACGTTTGTCCATTAGGGTGACCTGCTTTTCCCTCTTAGCGTGAACCATTAGGGGCCTTTAAACGTCTCTGAATGGAAATCTCACTTCCACTTTCAGAGCAACGGGACGCTGCAATAATAAAACATTTTCATCTAAAACAGTGCAAAACAAGCTGTTCTCCCATCATCAAAATAAAAAGCACATACACTAAAAAAAAGAAGTTGCTCAAGCTTGTTAACGTTAACAATGTGCTTCAGAGCTGCTTTCAGCACAGCAATACCTCATGTTCCCTTCAGCTGACACGTCTAAAATGAAATTCCTGCGTTTGGGAGTCAACTGCCTATCGATTGAACGGTTGCTCGACGGAGATCTGATGAGAAACGCTGGAGAGAAGGTCCCTGTGTCGAACCCCATGAAAATATCTTGTGTGCGCTCTGAAGGGGATGCTGCAGTGAGATAACACAACCAGTTGCGCTGCTTGGCTGAGTTTCTCTCAGCCATAGGCGTGAAGAGATGGAGCCAAACAATGATCTCATCCCTAAATAATTGGTTGTGGCGGCTTCCCCTCCCTCCTTCGGCTGAGCCTGGCTCACACAGTTCTTTGAGACAAAATAAGAACCAGTACATATTTTGTTCCCACTAGTGGGTCATGCGGAAGGCAGCTTCCTTTCTGATTTAATCTCAGAAGCATTACTTCATGTTTTTGAGATGAACTTACGGCACCTTCTTTCCATCAGGGGAGATTAGAGATCCTGATAAGCTAATAAAAAGGCTTTCGTGAAGTGAATGTCTTGTATAAACCTTACATCTTCTGAATTTTTTCACATAAAGATCCAAACGTTCTAAGAGGCGCTCGGTACAGAACAAAAAGCATATAAAGTTCATAATACGTGTTTGCTTTACATGTTTTACCTGCAGTGCTTCTTTGTTGAAGAGAGAGTTTTGCTGAGTGAAGCGTTCAGTGTGAGCTTTAGCAGCTGCCAGCGCTTCATCCTGCTGATGGCATTCTCTCCTCAGAACCTCTTTTTTCTGCACGTCAGGTGCTGAAATCTGCATGACCACAAGATGCACAGCTGTTAAAACTGTAGCAACAGTTTAAAAAAAAACACACACAAAAACCTAAAAAACAAACAGAAAAAAACTGAACATAAATCATCCTGTTGATATGAGTGGAAATTATTTCCTGCTTTCCACTTTCAAACACCAGGATGTTTATAATGATCTGACATAATTATACCTTTTTGATATAAAATAAAGCTAGTCTGAAGCCATAAGCAAAATAAGGCATTGCATTGGGCCTCCAGCCCTGCAGGGGGCAACAAAGAGTGCCTGATTTTTAACCCTTGCATTCTGAGCGAGAATTCAGGTTTTCCTTCAATATCCCTTCAGCATTTTCTTAAATGATTAAATTCTGTGAAAAGTAAAGCTGGATAGGTCATGGTTTGGGTGCGTTATTACGAAATGGTTTGTTTCAAGGTAAGAAACTGAGGGAAGTGGAAATTGATTTAATGGAGGTATAAATTGACTTGTTTTTTTAGCTCAATACTGTGTTTTACTGTTTCTGTATGTTGTTTTAATTTATTTTTTATAAACTTGTGCAGCACTTTGTGACCCTGGTCTGTGAAAAGTGCTATAGAAATAAAGTTTACTTACTTACTTACTTACAGAAGAGCAAATCGATGTTTTCGAAAAAGCAGATTTGCTAAGCTAAATTACCAAATAAAACATTTATATGAATGATGGATTTAAATAAAATTGATGACTGTGTAATGTGTACCAATTCAAAAAGGGTTTCATGATAGTTTGCTAAATATGTCTGTAGTTCTTTTTCTTTGTTTCTATTACTCTGGTGAGCTCATTTGAACAGTAACCCTGCCCAGGGCTCCTTTTCACCAAGCGCACCCCGAGTTTTCTATTGGATACAGCGTTTGCATGTCCAAGATTGTGCGCCCCTGCTTCACGGACAGTCTAAGCATTTTTTGAAAGTATGGCTAGCCACAATTTTCATTAAACTAAAGGGCTGTTTCACAGTTTTTCAACAAATCCGGAACCTTTATTTACATTAGCTAGAGGGGAGAAACCATATAAGGGGCGCAGAAGTAGGGGCACGCTCAGCCTGGGCTTCATAAAAGAACCGACACTGCTCTCAAATCAGAGTCTGCCTCGGTCCCCGTTCTGCCTTGGGCCGGCCCTGTCCTAAAGACATCGCAGCGTGTGGCGGGTTTGTCCCCAAACAAAGCTCCACTGTCAGCACCAGCCAGAGAGTATTGTGACGTCACTTCCTGTTTGCGGTAAGGCGTATTGTATCACTTCCTGTTTTCACTGCGTGAGCAACGGTTTGTTGCTCCAGATTCTCTCGCTTTTATCTTTAATCTCTTTGCTGTAACATCTGTTTCTAACACATAAGCACTTTTAAAACATTTTCTGTTGCTGCACATCACGCTTGGGAACTCCTCGTGTTTCACGGTTTGCTCTCTTGGCGTGGTAGAAGGGCGCTAGCCTAGCTTTAGCCTAGCCTAGCCTTAGCTCCACAATGGCTTCCTCTCCTACTATTACTTCAGCTTCTCCGTCTCTGACTAAGTCTCCCCTTATCTCCTGCTCTCTGTGTCAGATGTTTAGCTATTCCTCTGCCTCCTTTAGTGATAATGGTACTTGTAATAAATGTAGTGTTTTTGTAGCTTTGGAGGCGAGGGTGTCAGAATTAGAGTCCCGGCTCCGTGCTATGGAAAGACCAGCTGATAGCCGCCCCTCTGCTAGCGCGGAGCCACATAGACCTAGCGTTAGTTCACTTAGTGGTCCTCCAGAAGCACCCGAGCAGCCGGGTAAGCAGGCCGGCTGGGTGACAGTTCGTAGGAAGCATAGCTCTAGATTTCAGCCCCCAGTTCACCACCGACCCGTCTGCGTTTCAAATAAATTTTCCCCACTCAGCGACACACCCGCTGAGAAGCCGATCCTGGTTATTGGGAGCTCAATAGTCAGAAACGTGGCACTAGAGACACCAGGGACCATAGTTAAATGCCTGCCAGGGGCCAGAACGGGCGACATAGAATCTTACCTAAAACTGCTGGCTAAGGATAAGCGTAAATACAGTAAGATTGTTATTCACGCTGGCGGTAATGACACCCGATCACGCCGATCGGAGGTCACTAAAGTTGGTGTTGCTTCGGTGTGTGAGTTTGCTAAAGCAATGTCGGACTCCGTAATTTTCTCTGGTCCCCTGCCTGATTTGACCAGTGATGACATGTTTAGCCGCATGTCATCATTCAACCGCTGGTTGTCTAGGTGGTGTCCTGAAAACGACGTGGGCTACATTGATAACTGGAGAACTTTCTGGGGAAAACCTGGTCTGATCCGGAGAGACGGCATCCATCCTACTTTGGATGGTGCAGCTCTTCTTTCTAGAAATCTGGCCGGATTTATTAGTCCTCCTAAATGCTGACAATCCAGGGTCCAGACCAGGAAGCAGAGCCGTAGTTTAACACACCTCTCTGCAGCTTCTGTACTGTTACCCATCCATTATCCTATTGAGACGGTGTCTTTCCCACGGCCAAAACTTAACAGATCAAAAACTTATCTAAAAGGAACAAATCATAAAAACCTAATAAAAATCAATACGGTTCACCTTGAACCTAAAAATAAAACAACTAAATGTGGTCTATTAAATATAAGGTCTCTCCCTCCAAAGACTTTGTTAGTTAATGAATTGATTTCTGATAAACAGATTGATTTGTTTTGTCTCACAGAAACCTGGCTACAAGAGGACTACGTTAGTATAAATGAGTCAACTCCCTCCAATTATTCAAATTTCCACATTCCCAGATCTGTGGGAAGAGGAGGAGGAGTGGCAACTATCTTTCAGTCTGATTTATTAATTAGTCCCAGGCCAATTAATAACTACAGTTCTTTTGAACATTTAACCCTCAGTTTCCCTCATCCAAGCTGCAAAGCAATAAAACCTCTTCTGTTTGTTGTTTTGTATCGTCCACCAGGCCCTTACACTCAGTTTTTGGATGAGTTGTCAGATTTCTTATCTGATTTGGTGTTAAATACTGATAAGGCTATTATAGTGGGTGATTTTAACATCCATGTTGACACAGAATGTGATAACCTTAGTGTAGCCTTTAAAACTATCCTAGATTCAATTGGTTTTGCTCAAAATGTGCATGAACCGACGCACTCTCGGCTCCATACTTTAGACCTTGTTCTGACATATGGCATTGATTGTGAAGAATTAACAGTATTTCCTCACAACCCTGTCCTATCTGATCATTTTTTAATAACATTTGAGTTTAATCTAACTGAGTTCTCCACCCCCAAAAGAGGGTTCCATTATAGTAGATCTTTATCGGATAATGCTGTATCAAAACTTAAAGAGTCTGTCCCCTTTTTAATATCCTCCGTATTGCAGAAATGCCCTGCAGATAGCAGCAATGTTGTTTCTTCCAATTCACAAATAGATGTCTTTGTAAACGGTATGACTTCGTCATTGCGTTCTGCATTAGACAATGTAGCTCCCTTGAAAAAGAAGGTGATTATTCACAGGAAGCTGGCTCCTTGGTTTAATTCAGAGCTGCGTTCCTTGAAGCACAATGTTAGGAAATTGGAGAGAAAATGGCGCTCTACACACCAAGAGGAATCCTACCTAATCTGGAAGAACAGTCTATTGTTGTATAACAAGACCCTTCGCAGAGCTAGAGCAGCATATTTTTCATCATTAATTGAGGAGAATAAGAATAATCCTAGATTTCTCTTCAGTACAGTTGCCAAACTTACTCAGAGCCACAGCTCTGTTGATCCATCCATTCCCTTAGCTCTTAGCAGTGATGATTTTATGGGATTCTTCATAAATAAAATTGATTCCATTAAAAATAAAATAATTGGCATCCTCCCAAACATGATTACCTCATCCTCAGTAAGTGAGGCAGCATTGGAGGAATCCTTAGAACCTGCGCAGTGTCTGAACTGTTTAAAAGCAGTAGAGCTTTCTGAGCTATCTAAAATTTTAGCTTCATCTAAACCTTCTACCTGTATGTTAGACCCAATCCCAACCAAGTTGTTTAAGGAGGTATTCCCTCTGATCAGTGGTCCTATTTTAGACATGATTAATGTATCCTTGGTAAATGGATATGTACCACAGGCTTTTAAAGTAGCTGTTATTAAACCTTTACTTAAGAAACCATCTCTTGATCAAGATGAGTTAGTAAATTACAGACCTATATCTAATCTTCTTTTCTTATCTAAAATTCTTGAGAAAGTAGTTGCTAATCAACTATGTGAACATTTACAAAGTAATGACCTACTTGAGGAGTTTCAGTCAGGCTTCAGAGCTCATCATAGCACTGAAACAGCTCTGGTGAAGGTCACTAATGATATTCTCATGGCCTCAGATAATGGACTTGTGTCTATACTTGTCCTGTTAGATCTCAGTGCTGCATTTGATACAGTTGATCACAATATTCTCCTACAAAGACTTGAGCATACTGTAGGGATTAAGGGAAAAGCATTAGGCTGGTTTAAATCTTATCTGTCGGACAGATTCCAGTTTGTTCATGTTAATAATAAATCTTCCTCAAACTCTAGGGTCACTTGTGGAGTACCACAGGGTTCAGTCCTTGGACCAATTCTATTTACTATATATATGCTTCCGATTGGCAAAATTATCAGACAGCATGGGATTAATTTCCACTGTTATGCTGATGACACTCAGCTATATTTATCCATAAATCCTGATGAATCCAATCAGTTACTTCGACTGCAGTCATGTCTTGATGACATCAAAAGCTGGATGACTTTAAATTTCCTGCATTTAAATTCTGACAAGACAGAAGTTGTAATCTTTGGGCCAGAGTCTTCAAAAAATAAAGTTCTTAATCAATCCCTTAATCTGGATGGCATTAACTTGGCCTCTGGTAATAAAGTTAAAAATCTTGGTGTTGTTTTCGACCAAGACATGTCATTTAAATCCCATATTAAACAGGTTTCCAGAGTTTCCTTTTTTCACCTCCGGAATATCGCCAAAATTAGAAACATTCTGTCCAGGAGTGATGCTGAAAAACTAGTCCATGCATTTGTTACTTCAAGGCTGGACTATTGTAATTCTTTACTATCAGGAAGTCCACAAAATGCAGTTCGAAGTCTTCAGCTGATTCAAAATGCTGCGGCAAGAGTTCTGATGAAAATCAACAAGAGGGATCATATTTCTCCAATTTTAGCTTCCCTTCATTGGCTTCCTGTTAAATCAAGAATAGAATTTAAAATTCTCCTTCTAACGTATAAAGCCCTTAATAATCAAGCTCCACCATATATCAGAGCTCTGATTACCCCGTATGTTCCTAACAGAGCACTTCGCTCTCAGACTGCAGGTCTGCTGCTGGTTCCTAGAGTCTCTAAAAGTAGAATGGGAGGCAGATCCTTTAGCTATCAGGCTCCTCTCCTGTGGAACCAACTCCCAGTTTTGGTCCGTGAGGCAGACACCCTATCTATTTTTAAGACTAATGTTAAAACTTTCCTTTTTGACAAAGCTTATAGTTAGAGTGGCTCATACCCTGAGCTATCTCTATAGTTGTGCTGTGATAGGCCTAGGCTGCTGGAGGACATCAGGGTCTAATTTTCTCACTCTACTGATTTCTACTGTTCTTCAGTCTACTGTTCTCCAGTTTTGCATTGTATTACATTGAAATGACTGTCGTCATTTCAGCTTTTAACTTTTTGCTCTCTCTCTTTTTCTTCATAAGTAGGTACACCTGGTCTGGCGTTCTGTTAACTGTGACATCATCCAGAGAAGACGGCTCACCCGCTACTACCATCTAATGTAGAACAGATTACTAGATCAATGTGTGCTTCTGTGCTTGTTTGTCTGTCTTGTTGTGTCTCTGTTCTGTCTTCTGTAACCCCAGTCGGTCGAGGCAGATGACCGTTCATACTGAGCCCGGTTCTGCCGGAGGTTTTTCCTTCCCGTTAATGGGTGGTTTTTCTTCCCACTGTCGCTTCATGCTTGCTCAGTATGAGGGATTGCAGCAAAGCCATGTACAATGCAGACGACTCTCCCTGTGGCTCTACGGTTCCCCAGGAGTGACTGCTGCTTGTCGGGACTTTGATGCAATCAACTGGTTTCCTTATATAGGACATTTTTGACCAATCTGTATAATCTGACCCAATCTGTATAATATGATTGAACTTGACTTTGTAAAGTGCCTTGAGATGACATGTTTCATGATTTGGCGCTATATAAATAAAATTGAATTGAATTGAATTGAATTGAATTGAGCGAGGCTGGCGCAGTAACAGTGGCGGCTAGGGCATTCTTTCTCTCCCCTCAGGAAACATCTGGGCACAAGAAGGAAGCAGGAACGAACAGCTCCGGATCAGTTTCATGTAAACTCATCATGTGTGTGAAGACACACACACACAAAAAATGTTTTTTTTTTTTTTTTACAAGCAATTCTTTGCTTCACAGTTTTTTATGAACAACACAAGAATGGAAGAAAAACACACCAGTTGCTCTGAGAGAAAACAAAATGATCTGTTAGATTACAGGGAAATGATGCCATAGCTGAGGATATATATATATGTTGTTTTAACACACCTCAGTGAGTTTTTTTTTTTTTTCTTTAGAAACATCTTCCCTGACTTCATGTTTTCCAGTAAGCCCTGCCTCTTCCAGACCTGTGGAAGCCGGGCACTTCATTCTCAACATGCACTTTGACGCCACTTTAAAGAACACACTGCCAGGTTTGTCTTTTTCCCAATGTGAGAGGTCCATTTATTGAACTACAACTTGACAGGAGAAGTTAAATGTTATTGTGGATATTCAAAGTACATACGCCAAGAGATTTTGTAATGTTGGCAAAGACACAGTTTTATGAAATCAATCAGCCTTTATGAGACCTTTCACAAGAAATATGTCTCCAGTGTGAGATTTAAATTCTTTACTGACAAACAAAACCCCTAAAAAAGTCCATGGCTGTCTTTTCTGATGTCTGTTTATGCTCGGTAAATCCTATATATATTTTTTTCATGTGTAAAAATGTTGAATTTAGAACAAGAAAATCACAGTGGGAGTCCGAATATTTCATTGTTTGAACTTTGCGCACATATTTGTTAAATTAAAACAGATGAATGTTTTTCTAGCATGTGTTAAATTAAAGTGAACGTACCTCGATTGATTTCTTTCTGTTTAATTTTGTCCAAGCTTGTCCCTGCGCAGGCTGAAGTTCATCACTGCCCTCTTTGCTGAGTAAAACCTAAAAGTCAAATTTGAGTTAAGAGTAAAAATTTTCAACACACTGTTAAAGAAAAGAGGGTAAAACAGACAAAGAAAGTCTCAAAACTGCATTACACTCATGTTACGACAAATGCTTTATATAATCATAATATATATATCTATTATATTAATGTAATATTTGATTGTCATTTGTAAAATTGTTTCCTTTTTATTTATATGATACAATGACATATTTATTTATAGCTCACAATTATTAATTTAACATTTTTATTATTATTATTATCATAGGTATTAATTTTTGTCAACAATTATTTCATTTATGTTTTGTTAATGTATAGCAAATTTTAATAATTGATTTAAGTTAATGTTGTTACTTTTATTACTTTACTTTTTATGTGAAGTTTTTTTTTAAATTGTCTGTGATATTTTTTCAAAATAAAACCTATGTAAACTTTTTTATTGGCTATTTTTAAAAAGATAATTCCAAAATCTTTGTGTCTTATTTTGGATAAACATTTATTTCAAGGTAACTAAATGTTTTCTCTCAATGTTCTTACTTTATTCTTGCTTTTCTTTATGTATTAACATAAATATTGAATATTTTCAGATTAAATTGTACTGATTTATCTGTTTCTGAAAAATGTAGAACATCAGTGAGTACAAGTAATACCGTCGTTTGTACCTTAAACTGAGAGTGGGGCTTGTTTTCACAGCTCACTCCCACAATCCTTGGCAGATGTTGATCTAGAGTGCTGCTGCTGCTGCTGCTGCTGATGTTGTTATTGTTGTTGTTGTTTCCAGACGAGGAGCCTGTGGCCGGTCCCAGACCCGTCTTGGTGTCCGATTGTTCTTTGCTCGCAGATATCGTGATCTTCTTAATGGATCTGGAGACGGCGGAGGGAGAGGCGACGTTCTGGTTCAGGTGGTCCTCCGCCGCCACGTGCTCCGGGTTGAGTTTCATGGGGGCTGCCTGGTCAACGATCGGCAACACAAGATGGGAGCCATGTGCACGGACCTGGGACCTGCTGAGGTAGAGCGAGTTCAAGTTGTGCTGTAAAACACAATTATCCAGAGCCTCGCCGGGCAGACAACTCGGGGGCAACTCCTGGCATTTGGTCACAGAAGGAACGGAAAGCCTGGTCCCGATGGTGAAGGGCTGCACCTTCCTCACGATGCTCTCCGACATCCCGGCGGAAAATCAAACTCACTCGTGTCCAAAACAGGATCCCTTCTCGGACTCTCTCCTGAAACAGCTGTCCGGCCTCTGCTCGGCTGCGAGGAAGCCGAAACAGAGAGCAAAGGGAGGGGGAGATCAGTTCTCCACCTTCTTGTGCATGTTGAGAATGCACAGGACGCAGCCCAGGATGGCCTCCTTCGACTCCTGGGATCGAACGCGCTCCCAGACGTGCCGCAGCGCCGTGCCGAGGTGGGCAGCGCCTGTCGAGAGGCTTCTCCTGAGGAACTGTGCCAGGGAGCCCGCCAGTCGGCTGCTGAGGAGCCTGATAACCAGGGAGCGCAGCAAGAGGAGGACTGGCATGCTGCCTGACTGCGCTGCGCAAAAGTATTGGGAGAAGAAAAAAAAAAAGGGAAAGGAGGGGGAGAGAAGGGTTTGTCAGGAGAAGGGATGAAGTCACCACCTCTTCACTCTCTCTCTCTCTCTCTCTCTCTCTCTCTCTCTCTCTGTCAGGAGTGACAGAACGGGGAGCGGAGAGAGGGGGGGCTGTAAAGCCTGGCTGTCAAAACTTCCCTCTGAACCCGAGCAGAAAAGGCAGAGAGCAACGGCGTCAGCGCTAGTCACCTCGGTTAGACCCCTTCAGTCTCAGCTTGTCCTCCATGAGGTAATGCCTCTCATCTGAATCACGCACACACTTCCCACGCTGCCTCTCCCTTACCTCCGCTTTTGAAGTGCCCGAGGAACAGGTTCTAGCCCCGAAGGTGTCGGGCTCATGCGCCAGCAGCACACACGACAAAGGCGACGAACGGAGAGGAGCGCGCGTCGGAGGCTCACGGTATCCCCGTCGGTCCGGGAGTGACGGACCCCGACTCCAAGCCTGCTCCTTACCCCCCCCGGAGCAGAGGAGCAGTTGTCACAGAGCAGGTCACAGCTGAAACGAGGCGTAGCGGCTTAGGCGTGACAAGTGTGGGCCGGTTGTCTAGGAGGGGACCAGCAGATGATGAAACCCACCACTCCTTCACGGTGGCTGGGCTCAGCGGAGCAAATGTTGGGCTGACTGATTGAAATAACAGAGGAGGTTTGCTACTGACAGTATCATGAGTGTGTGTGTAAGGGGTGTGGGGGGGTGGGGGGTGCAAACAGCAGAGAAAATGTTTGCAGGGAGCAGATGGAGCAAAGTGCTTCCCCCTGGTGAGAGCCTTTTCCCTTAAAAGGAACTCTCACTCTTGGCACCGCTGCCCTCTGACTTGACCTCAGCACCTGGCCTGAGAAGTCTCGCAGCAGCGCGAGTGAACTAAAACTCCCAGCAGGCTGACTTATTACCAAAGGTATCAATGCTTCTTCCATGTTTTCACGTTTTATCACGTTGCAAACACACACGTCAGTTCCTTTTTGTCGGGCCTTTGTGTCTAAAGGAGGCCACGTAACGTTAGCGCGTAAATGTACACCAGACGCTGCAAAGTACGCTCCACAGCCGCGTGTTCCTGCTCTGAAAAGAGCCATCGCCACATGGAAAGAGCACCGAGTCGACGGCGCGCCTCGGCCTTCCTTCCTCCAGTTGACGAACTGCTGCGAGAGGAAAGGCAAAGAGCTCAGCAGGAACGGGTGCATCGCATCAGTCAGCGGCGTCGACAGGGTGACTTCTACCACCGTGTGGCCGAGCTGAGACTCGACTTTTTTGGGACACTTTTCGGAAGTGAACTTGGACGCAGGATGTTGTTTTCCCGTCTATTCCCTGCCTAACAGGAGTGTATACGCATCCGAAAGTAGAACTTCAATCTAATTTAGCCCGCGCAGTGTAAATATGCGCATTACATGTGCGTATTGTGCTTCTAGTGTAAATTTATTGACTATTAGAATGAAAAGTTAACCTAAGCGTAGGACACGCACATGCTGACTCCCCATGAGTCAATACCACTGGAAGGCAATTACATCTCTCTGTCCTTTCAGGGCGTGCCTCCACCAGCTTTGCATCTCTCACAGACTAAATTCCCCCCATTCTTCTACCGTAAAATAGTTCCAAGCTTCGTCTCAGATTGGATGCGCAGGATCTGTGAGAATGACTGGACCACCCTAATGTGTGAGTATGCTTTAATGTGAACCGTTCTGTTGTGGTTCTGGCTGTGTGTGTAGGGTCCGTTGCGCTTCTGGAAGCATATTCGTTTGTATCCTTTGATAGTTTATCTTTTGGGATCTCCTTCTATTTAGCTCCATTTTCCATTGAAAAGCATCCCCCGCGGCATGGAGCTGCCACCACCATGTGTTGCCATCGAGATGGTGCGTTCAGACACGGCATTCTGCAAGTAGACAGTGAAAATAGTAAAAGTAGCTCTGCAGCTCCTCCTTCTCTGATTAATGTTGCCCTCGTCCAGCTTTACAGTTTCGGTGGTCTAGCCATGTCTTGGTAGGTCTACAGTTGTGCTGTTCTCCTTCTATTTTATCTAATTAGGTGGCTTCTGAAGGCAGTTGGTTTGCGAAGGATTTTATTTTGGTGTTTCAGAGGAAAAGGGGCTGATTCCAAATAAAAGATTTTTTATTTTTTTTTGGAAAACCTTTAGAAGGAATCATGAATCATCATCCTTCTACTTCTACTTCTACTTCTACTTCTACTTCTACTTCTACTTCTACTACTCCAGCCTTCTCTGCATACCTAGAACACGAACCAAACACAGAGAAGCAGCATTTAGTTCCTATGCTCCACTTATCTGTAACAAACTTCCGGAAAACTGTAAAAGTGCGGAAAGCCTGAGTTCCTTTAAATCGAGATTAAAAACACATTTGTTTAAAATTGCCTTTGAATGTTCCAGTTAAACTGTTTTACTGTTTTTAAATGTTCTTTTTTGTTTCTACATTCTATCCCTACTTGCTTTTATTCCTATATTTTAATCATATAAAGCACTTTGCATTGTCTCTGTACTGAATTGTGCTTTATAAATAAATTTGCCTTGCCTTGCCTTGCCTTGCCTACTTCATAGCTCTGCTTTTTGTTAGTCTATCACGCCATATCCCATCAAAGTACATCAAAGTTTATGGTGACGTTGTGAACACGTTTAAAGGGGTGTGAATACTGCTGTAAAGCGCCGCTATGCAGTGAAATTATAGACCACTGGAACATCCTTTCCCTGTTTTGCGATCTCACCTGTTTCCGTGAGACGTTTTCGCGAAGCACTTTCTCCATGCGACGGTCGCAGCCCTGGAGTCATCGTGGTTAGCAGCGTTTTTTTTTTTTAAACGGCTCTGGTTTCACAATTAAGGGAAGAGTTTTATGTGCTGCAGTCCTAAAATCAGAGATAGACTCTGCACACCCCTGGGAAGTGTTCACGGGGAACGGGTGGAGTTCATGAGGTTTGGCTTGCCTTCAAATGGCATTTCCTTGTATTGCTAGGCAAGGGGCTCTTTACGAAAGCACTTTATGTGCTCAGTGGGTTTCGCAGCGTGGGACTACCTCTGTCTTGTAAAGATGCTGCAGTCGCTGTGAGCCTTGACTGAGCAATATGTGCTGCCCACAGAAATCAAGAGTTTAGCCTCTGCTAGCGATACCACAGATAGAGGGTAACGTTTTAACAGTGTCTTCAGTCTTTTAGACTGAAGAGTTTTCCTCCTTACAGACTCCTTTAGTTGTGGAGGTCTTGTTTTGAAGGTGTGTAACTTATTAAAAGTTATCAACCTGTATTCTTAAGACTTCTTAAGAGTCTGTAGTGCAAGCTAAGCTTAATGCCTCCAATTGCTGTAAAAATATGCAGTCAATATTGATAAACTGACAAGATCTGTCTACAGCAAGGTTATGACTCAGGGAATCGGCATGTCTCCGCCCTCGCCTGCCCCCCAGCTCAGCTGGCATCCGACATCAACGTTCCTCCTCCACCACCACATCCACACGGCTCGACCCCAGGGCGGCTCCATGAGTGTACCCTGGTCGCCTAATCCAAGAGTCACCCATTCCTGTGGCCTTCGTACGTCAAGATCCTCGAAGGAATTAGTACAGCTGCTTTGGGCATCTGATCATGGTACCCCCTCCTTAGACACCCCCTACCTCAGGCCAGTAGAGTTTGAGGTATAGCGAAGGCAATTTCTCTGTCTCTCGTTTGTGCCAGTTGTCTTAAACGTGGCGAAGCGTCTACACATTTTCTGTTAACTGACATTTGTTTGATTAAGAAAATTGGCCAAACTTCTGCACATGCTTGATCGCTCCGTCATTAGCAACACCTAAAAGTGCTGCTTTTCTTTGAAACCGAAGCAGTTTGGCTGTAATTTGCAATTTCAAACATTTTTCTTACATTTTGATTTTTTTGAAAATCAAAGACGCGTTCAAATCATTGTTTTCTGCTTATAATAATGACTTTTTTTAGAACTCCCATGGCTGTTCAATCGATCCATCCATCCATCCATCTATCCATCCATCCATCCATCCATCCGTCCGTCCGTCCGTCCGTCCGTCCATCCATCCATCCATCCATCCATCCATCCATCCATCCATCCATCCATCCATCCATCCATCCATCCATCCTCCAGCTGTCAGCCTTGACAGATCACCAGGATTGTGAACTATCCATGGATAAATGTACATCAAAGGTCACCCCTACATGCAATGTAGGGGTGACCTTTTAATCTAACATGTCAATTTTTTGGATGGTGGGAGGAAGCCTGAATGCCCAGAGAGAACAGAGGAGGCTGACAACTGCTCCATCCTGCCGCCCTATTTCTGGAATTAATTTGAATAATAGTTATGGTAGTAAAATTAGATTAGCTTGATTTTGTTCTTTTTTTATTTACAACCTAAACATTTTCAAAGGAGATAAATTTGTTTTTTCAGAGTAACTGTGTGATTAGATTTGAACCAGGTGTTCCCTCCCTGCCAACTCAGTTGGATTACGCTACTGTAACACCTTCCTTATGCCGTTTGCCCTGGAGTTCTCTTCCTCCGTTCCCACAGCTCTCCTTGGCGGACCGTGTGGGACACTAACGCTGATCTCCCCACATCCACAGCAGAACATTTAAACCTCATTGCTGGTTCTGACTGCACTTTCTGCATGTGCACCTTTAGAGGACGGGACGTCAAAGCCAGCAGATCCTGCAGCCTCCCAAGATGATAATGAAAACCTGGTGCTCTCTCACCACAAACCCTAGTTAGTGATTGCTTTGTTAGACACCCTCCTCTTTTCAGAGTTAGTAAATACGACTTGGAAGACTTTTTGGAGGAGTGATGTCACCGAGGCTGCCCGCATGAAAGGAGGATGATAGCTGTGGTCGAGGAGCGAATATGTATAGCAGAAACAGGGGGGGGGTCTGTACTTTTCCACTCGCTTTATGTCATCACAAAGGCATGATCTGCCTCTTGGTCAAGTTTCAGTACAGATAAGGTTAAGTTTTAGCTTTGGATCACTATCAGTTAACAAAAAAAAAAAAACAAATGAAGCCCTTGAGAGCGACTGATAAGAATCCAAACGAGCATAAATGAAGTCTTGCATGCCGCATCAGGCCTACGCTGAATCCAGCGTTAGACACAATAAAGCAAATGAAATGATCATTATATTTTAACTTGTTAGAAGCCTAAGGTCAAAGACAACATGATGTAATGTAACGGTCGTTAAAGCTGTACGCCGGTGGGAGCAGGTTGGAACCTGCCTGTGTTTTTGCTCCAGTACGGGGAGAAAACGGTAGGCATTAGAGAACATTGTTCTCTCCACAAAGTGCGTATGAAAATAAAATGCATGTTGCTAAGAACCAGTGAAACAGTTGGCCTATATACACAACGCTTTGAAAAGGTATTTATACATTTTAAAAGCTTTTCACATTACAACCACAAGCAACTTTAACGCATTTCATTGAGATTTTAGATGATAGACCAACACAAGGTAGGGTGTCACTATTGTTTAGCGTAAGAAAAATTACAATATATTTTGTTTTGCACATAAAATCTGGAAATTGTGGCATGCATTTGCAGTCAGCCCCCCTGTATCAGTATGTTTTGTTGAACCTCTTTTACCTCCAGTTACAGATGCAAGTCCCTTGGGGTAAGTTTCTACCATCGTTGCACATCCAAGCGGGAAATATCTGCGTATTCCATCCATCCATTTTCTAACAACATAGAGACAAACAGGACAAAGAACCATTCTCACACAGGATATTGAGACTTTAGAGGCCAATTAACCTAACAGTCATGTTTTTGGACTGTGGGAGGAAGCTGGAGTACCCGGAGAGAACCCATGCATGCACAGGGAGAACATGCAAACTCCATGCAGAACGACCCAGGGCAAGGGTGGGACTTGAACCGAGGACCTTCTTGCTAACAGTGCTGCCCCTGCTCCACTGTGCAGCCTTATCTGCATATTCTTCTTTGCAAAATAGTTCAAGCTCAGTCAGATTGACTGAAGAGAATCTTGGAGCATCATTCTTTAAAACGGCCATAGATTGTCTATTGCTTACAGGTCTGGACTAGTCTGGCCATATGAATATTATTTGATGTAAACCAGTCCATTGCACTTCTGGCGGTATATTTAGGGTCGTTGTCCAGTCTCAAATCAAATCACTCACAGGCGGACTATATTCACTTATTAGGTGACTTTTCAAGTTAACTGCCTAAAAGTAAACGGCGGAATAATACAAATGCCAGCCAAGCTTTTTAGATTTTAATTTCCCCCCAAAAAATTTAAAGACTTGATTTAACGCGATGGAATAGATCTGAATAGTTTTAAGATTCCCTTCTATACTGCAAAAAGGGAACTCAAAGTAAGTAAAAGTTTCTTGAAATGTGTGTATTTTTCCTTGATTTGAGCAGGTAAATAAGACTATTTGCCAATGGAATAAGATTTTTGCACTTAAAATAGGAACAATTCATCTCCGCCATCTTATTTCAATTGCAGGATATCTCATTATCTTATTTTAGGGGTAAAAATACTCATTGCATTGGCAAATGGTCTTATTTAGCTGTTCAAATCAAGGAAAAATATACTAATTTCAAGAAAATTGTACTTACTTTTAGTTCCCTTTGTGCAGTGTATTTAACATATCAAAACCACATCTTATGAATAGCTCATCTCAGATAGGTTATCTAAGTAAGTGATTAAAGAAACTTAAATGATTTGAGTGTAATTAAAACCGCACAACATCTGCTGTTTATAGACAAGTAATATAAACGCATTACGAAAGGCCTGCTTTCAGCATTCATCCCGCAATTTTCCAAACGGTGTTTGTCCTAACTGGAAGTTGTCAGATGAAGTTCCAAACACTTTAGTCCCTGATGTAATTCAGAGATTATTTGAAATGTACCTGAGGCCATATATGACCTAATGAGACTGCATGCCTGTCATCTGACGCTCACGCACACCTGCACCGTTTTATCCTGGGAGTTCTGCTCCGCACATTTCCCCCGAACGGGTCCGCCCTCAACGCCAACTTCAAGAACCCACACAGGTTCAACTGTTGGATGACATAATGTGCAATAAATGTCAATTTTTTTAGGCTTATTATTTAAGTCAATGCCAAGTTTTTTTTCTGTTTGTTTGTTTTACACACCAACAGGACTATGAAACTTAACTATGCGCAGCGACTAATGTTTTTTTTTTTTGCTGCTGTTATGCTAATTTGATTTTAGTTAAGACTGTATCCTAAATATGTTCCCACTATGGGTCATTTGTTGGTTGCTTTTGCCAAAAAAATTTACTTGGAGCTAGCTGTCCTTAACCATAGCACCTTGATCTCAGGCCTAATCTTGCAGCATTCCTCCATTATGTTTATTCTATTTATTCACAGACTTTGGCAGCTGCATTGAATAATGATTAAAAAGCCTGGCTGGAACCTTTGTTAGTAGGTATGTAAAGCAATAAAGGCAGAAGTCAGACTCAGCTTTAAAACAAGAAAGTCTTTGTCCCGTTAAGACCTTCAGAAATAGGTTTCTTGTTTTACTGTAAAACTTACTGTGACTGATCCTGGAGATTCAGCGCCAGACGCATTTACTGGCAAACCTGGTAAAGATGTGTAAAAGCCTTAGATTGCATTCATTTAGCTTTATGCTTTGGATCCATTATTCAATTGAAAGAACCCGTGGACAACCCGTTTGCAGTTTACTGGCGGATTTTGCCAAGTTTTTAAAAAATGACTGACATTTGAAAGAGTTAATTTATGAAACGTGCTCTAACAGTGTTCCCGATGGTTTTTGGAAGAGAAACGGGTCCTGAAGATCACAGATACTCAACAATGGGCATGAGGTGCTTTCCCACATGTTTAGCCTTTGCTTTACACCAAACTCACCCAGTGTTTGCTACAGAAAGCTCATTTGACCAAAGCGCACAGTTCCAGCTACAGTTACAGTAGAGGTTAGCAAACGCTAGATGTTTTGCAGAGTAGTTAAACTGTTTACCATCCTCCTCACCACTAGACTTAGCTTCTCAACCAGCCTTCTGTGTCTCAGTGTCACAATCTCCAGGTGTTTGAGTTTATATATGTGTATGTATGTATATATATATATATATATATATATATATATATATATATATATATATATATATATATATATATAAACTTGCCTGCTCATTACCAGTCCCGTTACACTGCCCTTTATTTTCTGTTTCTCCGTTGCTTCTGTTCTTCTACCCTCGCTCCACATCCTGTTCATCTTCTGTCGTTTTCGTGTTTGCATTTTTGTCAGTAAAACTCTGTTATGCTCGTTTCATGATCCTGTATGTGCTTTGGTTTTGCCTCAAACATATCATGACTGTTTCGGCTTCTCAAACTTTTCAATTATTGCTCTCAGTGCAGACAATAGGCATTTAATGTAAAGTAGCTGTCTTGTTTCTTGCTCTTGCTTGGCTGCCTTGTTTAAAAGGCATGCTCTCTTGTCCTTCCCTTTTGGAGAAGCTATATTTTTTATAAAGTATTACTTATAGGGTTATGAGCGTTTCAGAATGTTTACTTTAGCTTTAAACCTAAAACATACTAGTATTGTCAGTATGGACATTTTCTCTTCTCAATGCCTTTAAAATGTGAGATGCTAAGGGCAACGGTGAGTCATACGTGCTTTTGTTGTAGTTTTCTCTGTGTAATTTAAAGCCACTCCATTACGTGACATCATTTCACAGGGCAGGAAACAATTTTCCCTTATCAAAGACTGAATAGTGAAAAAGCTCAACCTTACTTTTACCTTTTCTAATATATCCATTACTTCAAAAGGGGAAGCTCATTATGCGACCTCTGACATCATCGTGGCAGTCAATTTGGGTGCCTTCAAGGCCTCAGTGGGAAACTCTGTTTATCCTGAAATGAAATTTATTAATCACATACGAGGACTTTAATCATGTGCTGCCGCCCCCGTACTTCACTTCTGAAACAGGTGAGGCTGGCTAAATGTGCAGTTTTATTAAACACCCTCGGTATAGAGCAAATTAGTCAAAAAGAGGTATAAACCTTTGTACTAATTTCTAAACATTTACATGTTCAGACTGTCGATGGATTAGCTCTGTAATCAGAGCGCACATCAAAACTTAACAAGAAAAAGAGCAGAAAAATCACACTGCTATGGGCAGATGGAAAAATATGGGCAAGCCAAAGTAAAATGAGTCATTTTAAACACTGCTATTGTGTCTTAATGTTTATGGTGGGGTAATACTTTTCTGTCATTTTCTAATTTAAAGTAAGTACAAAAATGCCAATAAATACACACGTTACTTGGAAAAACTTTTACAGATGTTTGCCGACCATCCTAGAAACTGCTCGCGTTACAGATTTCATCTGAAAAAGTAGAAACTATCTATCTCCCCGAAGAATTGAATACAAGGATTGGCAAATCAGAACCCTGCTGCTCTGACATACAAGGTGGCCCGAAGGCCTGAACGCAATAAGCAGGACCTACCTGAAAGCTCTGCAATATTGTTCGCTTGCTCATGTCACCTCCTGTTAGTGGAATGAATGAGCTCATTGCTGACACAACTATGAGCTGTGCATGGCATGTTGGTGCTAAAAATCAGCTAGCATGCTAATAGAATCACACTATATGGTGGACCTCTGCAAATAAATATAAGGGACAAAACATTTAGAATTGCTATATAGATTTTACAATTTATAAATTCCTCAATGGCACAAGTAAAAGTTTATTAAATGCTTTTGACATCAATAACTTCGGCCTATGAATAGACTTTGTGTGGTTCTATTCATTACCTGGGTTAGGTTAGTTTGGATTTTGAGGAATATTTGCAGTTTACACACACTCATCATAGACTTGAATGGAATATAATTTAAGGGTGGAATGATGGTTAAAAAACAACTTCATTTAATATTTCAAAACTATGAAAGGGAGCAATAGTTTGAATATATTTAGAATGTTTTTTAATGCCCAGGTTTATCACGCTCTTTCGCCTGCTGCCCTAGCAGCATTGGGGAGAACACTCTCATCTCCCTCTGCGGAGCCGAGGATCCGAGTGCGGAGAACCGCCACATATGCAGGCTGGATCGAAGCTTAGTCTGCAGCCGATCTTCTGCGTAATCAGAGGCCGGAGTAAAGAATCCGTCTATACTGAAACCAGCATTGTGATTTTCCTCAGCTGTTGCAGGAAAGCTGAGTACGTTTCAGCCTCCACAGAGAACAAACACAGCCATGGCAGGAAGGCCGTGTAGAGGTCCCCATGTAGAGAGCCCACACTGTGACGACCCCCCCCCCACACACACACACACACACACACGCACACACACACACACACACACACACGCGCACACACACACACACACACACATTCACAGGCCAAGTGCAGTTCATCGGAGCCATGTAAGCGCATCCCATGTTGGGGTACATGAGGAGTTCCTTTTGAACTAGCCGCCTGTTCGCTGTGCTAAGACAACCAGTTTTACCTTTGAGTAATTCACTGCAACTGGACGCTCCATCGCCACAACCAGAGACAACGGGAGAAGTTTGGCAGAGAAATAAACAGGGAAAGTTTAGAAAGATTTACTTAATGTGTTTTCACTGTGTTTTCAAAGCTTGACCGAGCTAACACGTTAGCTTCCGCTAACATTCTGGAAACCAAGCTTTGCTGATGTGGTTTGAGTGTGTTTACAGTTATAACAAACTTTGTTTCCATAAGGGTTTTATACATGGATGTGATGTTAATGTTTGTTTTTTCCGGTCCGCTCATTATGGCCAAATGGAACTTAAGATTTTTTTTAAATTAGCACTGATTGTCCACTAGCATAGTGCTACTAGCTTCCCAGAAAACATTAGTGCTACCACCGAGTCAACGCAACTATGGTTTGTTTTAAACATAATGCTAGTTTTTATTAATCGTCCGATATTGCTATGAGCATTATTACTGCATTAATATGGAAGATGAATGTCAATTTAACTTTTATAACTTTAGGATAAACCCATCAAGCAACCGATTGCCACAGCGCCTCCTAGCTTCCCAGATATAATAATTGCATTAGAAAAATCAAGAGTCCTAAAGACATTGATTTTACTGAGCAAATCATTCTTTAAGATGTTATTTTATCAAATAATGTTTTGTTTAACTCAGAATTTGCATTGTGAATGGGTTGAAACACATACCAAATGTGGTTCTAAATTAGTTAAGCTAATTTAACCTCATTCCACATTCTTTAAGATGAATCATTCTGATGATGGTTAGTTAAGCTTTACTAGCTTAGTATGGAGGATAGTGATGTTCACTGGATGTTCATTTTATTTCTGTTAATACATTTTTGAACTTGAAGAGAAGTTGTCACTCCTTATTCTACATGTGTGCAGAGTTTGATTTTAATACAATGCCAATGCTCAAATCAGCCTTTCAACTATAGTCCTGATATCAGCTGTTTTGGCTGATATTCACTGGACAATTCCCAACAGACCTAGAGTTATTTATTAAACATTAAAGAACTTAAAACAGTGCATAATGGCACAACAGACCGATTGTACACTCACTACACAGCAGACAGCAGCATCTTAGAGAAAATGGTAGGTCAGAGCCTCTGTGGTTCCTAGGTTGTTTCTTAAACAGTGTGACCAGTTTTATTTCCTCTGATGGTGACAGTTTGGGCCGGATGATTCAAACTGGTTGTTCCAACCGGACAGTGTTGCCAAAGATACATAAAAGCTGGTTTTGATATGGAAAAAGCAGGGTAACATTAAACTTCTGGAATAAACCTAACCTCAACTTTTTTTTTTTTTTTTTTTTTAAATCTGGGCTTAAAAGCTGGACCATTACAAGAAACCCAACCGTTTTAAATGAGCTCTGGCATTTCTGAGAATAAGTGTGGCCAAATAACTGATCAGAACTAGGACCTTAGTCATTGCTGCAGAAAGTGGGCGGTTTGCCTGCACTTTGGTAAAGAACATTTAACCAAATATTAGTGGGGTGTGCAATGCGAATATAATTATGCCCGTATATAGGGAAAAGGAGGACTTTTCTAATGCATCTTGCTCTTGTCAAATTTTATTAACTTATTCAACTGAGTTGAGTGATTCAATTACGTGTGTTGTTACTCTGTTTTTGGAATTTTCTTGTTTTTCTTGTTTTATCAAAACGGGTCTCTCTTGAAGAGGCAATTTTGGATCTCAATGAGAACACCAGAATGAATAAAGAGAGAAATAAACAGGGAAAGTTTAGAATGATTTACTTAATGTGTTTCACTGTGTACACATTATTAATAATAATAATAATTCCATGTGGTTTAGAGAAAATGTACAATAAATACAAACTTGTTCGCCCTGTTCTTGTATGTTTGTTGTGTAATTATTCCACCCGCCAATAAGCAAAGTTTGTATGCATCTTTTAAAACTCCAAGTCAATATGAATTTCAATTCCTATCATGAGTAACAATGTAAGCTTTTACCAGCATTGTGCATTTTTCACGGTTTAAGCGAGATATCTGTTCAAACATGCATCACATCAGGCAAAAAACAAGAATTTAAATTTTTTAATTGATGTGGAAAGGAAAACCCTGGTACAAATTAGCTTCAAGTGACTTCACACAGTGTTAACAGTTGATAACAGTTGTGCATTTCAATTAAATGGTTAAGGCATGTTCAGCAGAACCTAAGAGCACAGCTGTGGTTGCGTTCTCTGGGTTGTGTTTAAAACAGGTGCTGTGCAGCATCAGTTGTTAGAAAGACCAAATGGATGAAAGGAAGGGTGGGTGGGGTGGGATATAAAGCGCAAAAATAGAAAGCGAGCTGAGTAATTAAAGTGATTCAGATGAAAAAAATCTCTGTCACAGTCAGTCAGCCAAAAAAACAAAAAAAAAACATGACAAATTCAAATTACAGAAGGAACATTTTAGAGGCGTATGCAAATATTTATTCTGGCTTTATTAAGCAATCAGCATTTTCTTGTATTTTTATTTTTTTATTTTTTTTATTTGTCCAAACTCCATGCAACCACAAACAGAAAGGAAATGGTTGAATGGACACATTTTAGCCAACATCCAAAGACCATAGTATAATAATAATATATAATATTTCATCAAGCTCAGCAGACAACATTATGAACTTTATGGATTTCACCCATCTGAAGCCATATCCAACCCTGTGAAAAAAAAAACTTGCTTATAACTGCAAGTAATTCTTCATGGGTTTTTAGTCTTGTTGTGCTTTACCTAATCTCCCTCTAATGAGTAGCTGGATGTCTAAGAACAAATCTCTCAGGAAAGTTTTAATCGACTCCACCAACACTAAATGTAGCCACACAATGTGTTCATGTTTTGACAACCATTGTGAAAACTATGATACTTATTAAATCCTTCATATGTCTAGGATTTTATGTTTTGTCCAATAGCCTCCTTCCCTGCTTTGCCTCTTGTCATTTCTTTCAAGTACATTTTGGTGCTTAATGGGTAATTGAAAACAGACCCCGTCCAATAAAAGCTGTTGCAAAGTACTAATTTTACTCCTAATTCTGAGCAATTCAAATGAACCATAAGCGAGAAAATAACCCCAGGCACATACCAATGGTCTTCTTTTAAAACTCGCATAGAGAAGTTCTGTTCATTTAATAACCCTCAAATTAAAGGAAAACGCATGATTCAGTCATCTGGCCACAGAGTTAGATCATCCTCTATGACATCATCTTGGACTGCCCAATCCAGCCAATAGCGGAAGTCAATTCGAATCTGGGGAAAATCTCTACATTCAGCAGCAGAGCTCTGATGCTGGTGTGTGGACGATTGTCTTTGGAGTAAAATGAACTGTGAAGTAAAGCAGAAGCATGTTCAGTGAGAATTCTTTCTGCAATTAAGAAAACCATGAGAGCATATCGAAATAATAACACAAACAATGAGTAAACAAACCATTACTTATTTGTTTTTCTAGTCAAAATCAACGAGCTCTCATTCCCCGCTCCCCTAATGAACTGTTTTATTTTCCGTGCTGTTGGTTTTACTGTTCACAATAACAGCTCACTTAGAAGTTTTATGCGCCATGGTAAAGAAAAAGGTTAACCAAATGAGCCATTTCCAAACCAAAGGCTGTATTTTTCTCTGCCACAAAGCATTGCAAAGCTCTTCCATCACTGGACCTGACCAAGAATGCCCAACAACAGTTGGTTTCAGCAGTTGCTTCAGAGCCTGCAGAGCTGTGCAGCAAATGGGCAACTCCTGTTCTTTCTGTCAAAGCTGACGCCGCATGTGTCAGCTATAAAGTTAACAAAACACATCACCAAATGGGTCAAAGGGTGGCTCAGCGGGGCGGTGGGTGATGCAATCTGCGCAAATGCTGACAGGTGAGATGGCAGGAGCACTGGGTGTGGGTCCAGAAGCGTAACCTTTCACTAAGGAGGCCTGAGAAAGTGATGGGAAGTGCCACAGATATCGCCGCACAGCACTCAAATCAGTTATATCAGAATGAAAGAAACTGCCCAGTGAGTTAGAAAAAAAAGTACTGTATACTATAAATCTATTCTAAGTTTCAGTTTTGCAAAGTATGCAGGTCTTCTGCAATGGATAAAAATTAATGTTAATGGTAAACTCAGCACTCGCCTTATTGAGTATTTTGATGCTAATACCAGCGTGGACCCCATTTAGCCTTCAGAACTGCCTTGATTTAGTATTGGATTAAGATCCGGTGACTGCAAAGTCAAACATTCCACTGTTCAAGACAACGATTGAAGTGAATTTAGCTGAGGTGCTTTACACTTTTGGAAGTGACCACAAAGAGAAGGACATGATCAGTAAAAAAACAAAACACTCCAGCTTGTGGTATGTAAACAGTGCTGAGTTGGTACTAATGGGGCTAAATTGTGCCAAGAAAGTATTCCCCACACCGCACGACCATCAGGGACGTACACCGTTGATACAAGGCCGGACGGAGCCATGCTTTCACATTGCTGACTCCAAGCTTTCATCCCACCAACATGGCAGCTGTAATAAAAACTCTTAGAGCAATCTGTTATTGTCCAGCTTTGGTGCGCCTCTGAATTGTAGACTCAGCTGTCTTGTCTCTGTTGACGAGTGGCACCTGGTGTTGTTTTCTGCTGCTAGTACGAGTCTACTTCAACGTCCGACATGTTGCGCGTTCAGATATAATGTTCCATAAGGAGTTTTTGTCGGACCATCGTCTTTAAACCAAATAGGTAGTTTTCGGTGCACATCTCAGAAGATTAGATTAAAACACATAGGGTTGATTAGTTTGGTTTAGATTGAAACACAGAGAGCAGCCTGTCTGACACAAACTCACTCTAACCTTTATCTCTGACCCTAAAGCGCCCACCCCCCCCCGCCCCCCAAAAAAAAAAAAAAATGTATATATATATATATATATATATATATATATATATATAGATAGATAGATAGATAGATAGATATATCTTCCCATTTGTGATGCTCCGTTTGAACTTGCAATTCTTCTGTTCTTGTTTTTCCACCTACTAATCTTTAATTGCCTGTCTGTGATTAAAGAATCACTACTTTTGGTAAATTGGCTTCCTAGTCTCTCCCAGCTGTTCCACATCTGGTAATTTCCTCACCTGTGCAGCATTCAGTAATCAAACTTCCCAGTATAATTACTCCTCGATTCATTCGCTCTATTGTCAGCTCCTCTGTTGGTGTCGCAGTCTGTGCCTGGTTTGTGGAGGGCTGCTCATCAATAAAAGTTCTCATTATCATACGCCTCCCATCGTTGTGCTTACACATTTACTAATCTTTTAATTCTTACAATTTGCAATGTACAGATTAAGATTACACAGGCTTGACAACTACTCAAAATCAAGAATTCGCTTTCTTTGGTTTGATTCACTTCACATTCCATTCCATCCGTCTGAACCGTCATGGCCCCAAGCAGCTGTTGTTTGGTCAGCTTAAGGCACAGTCTCACCATTGTGCACGACCTGCAGCTGGCATGGGGCTGGAATTCTGACACACAATGAATCAATCAAAGTTCCTCCTTAGTGCACCAGACGTGGGCAGTGATATGGGCAGATCTATGGCAGCTGTAATGCGGATCCTTGGTGACATAATGCTTTTTCAGAAGTTTCTAGTTTCATGCCGGGCCGAACATTCGCAACAAGCTCACTGCACAGAACCCACCCCTGTAATTGAAGGAGTCTAGATGGCACAGTAAAGTCTCGTGGCACATAATATTTAACAGCCAGAACGTGTGAAAGAGTCTGTTTGAGAGGTACTAGTAAAATTTATGAGATTTGGCTTCACGTGTCACAAAATAGCAAGCTCTCACAGAGTTGCTCCCGCATTAAAAAAAAGCCTGGACCTTTTTGTTTTTCATTCTCGCAACAGTACTGACAGTCAGATATAAATTGCACAAAAGTTTACATAAAACAAAACTCCAAGTATTTTCTAAAAACTTTAATTTCTGATAGCAAGTTACATTTGGAATGAGTTGGGGACATTAGCACTATTAGTGTTTAAATATGTAAAGACGTAAAGCAACAGACAAGCAGAGATGTTCATACATGCTTCCTGCAAGGTTCCATTATAGGCTTCCCAGTAAGCTGCAGACGAAGAATATTAAATTCTCTGTCCAGGTTGTCATCAGCTCATTCAACAACATGTCCCTGGTCACATTGTCACAACGGTGACTCAAAATGTGCTGCAAACTTCTTTGCATGAGTGTGTTTTGTTCCTGTGGCCTCCTGCTGACTTCGGTAAACCCACACCGCCCTCTGCTGCTAAAGGCCGAAGCTACATGACAGTGCATCTGGTAAATCTGCAACAGCCGGTGACGTAGGTTTTATCAGATGACTTGATCATGTAAGAATAAATGAGAATGTAATCGAGAAGTTTATTTATTTTTCTAATTTAATTTAAAAATAGAACCTTGGCACCAGCACCCCTCGTGACCCCACAAGGGATGGACGTGTTAGAAAATGGATGGATGGATGGATGGATGGATGGATGGATGGATGGATGGAAGCTAACAAAAAGCCAAATTGAGGTTCTTAGAAAACCACAATATGACATTAGACTAATAAAAACAAAAGATCATTCTATCCAGAAAAGCTCATTCATGTCTTATACGATTTTGGGAAGTTTGTGAAAGTCACCAGAGTGTCGCTGTCACCTGTCACAAGGAGGAGAAGCAGCAAATGGTCATTGCTAAAAAGGCCGTCTGTTCACAGAGTGCTGTGTGCAAGCATGTTAATGAAATGTTAAAAGGAGGGGAAAGCGACTGAAATAGAGACACACACAGCAGGAATAACCAATGCCTTGAGAGGATTGTGGTGGGGAAAAAAACCACAACAAAACTAGGTGATGTGGACTGCAGATGGGGTCATTTTTTTAAGAGCCACAACTCACAGGAACCTGGTCACAGCGACCAACATCAGTAGGGTCTTACCTGGGCTGAGAACAAAACAGACCGGGTTTCTGTTCAGTGGTCGATTTGCACCTGCCCACACTGTCAAAAGTCTCAATGCATAGATTATTGGTCATGATATCACCATGTTTGATTGACAAGCAAATCTACTAAGCCTAAACTGCCAAGAAAATCTATGGAGTATTGTCTTTATTTTAGTTTTGATGGAGTATTGTCAAGAGGAAACAGAGACATCAGAACCAACAATACAAATGTGCTCCAGGCTTCTTTTTAAAAGGAGGCTCTACAAAAGTAGTGCATATACTATGAAGTATATGGGCTTGCTTTTTAGTCAACCACCTTTTCCGCATTAAATTCTGTTTCTATTGGCCTTATGTAATTATTAAAAGTTTCAGTGAAACATAGTTTTGGGCTTGATCAGCTATAGACCATAATTACAAGAATTAACAAAAATAAACTCTACCTGACATGGATTTATTTGATACAGGTATACTAAGCTATGTGTCATATCCCTGTCTGAACTGTGGACGACCTGTGACATCTAAAATGGAGCCCTGTCAACTTGTAAATGCATAAACTGTCATGATTTAGGGTTTTGCTTAGTTTGTTTTGGACTTTTCTGGACTTGAATCAAGCCACTATCCAATCAGCTCAGCCACCAGTCAATTAGCCTGGATCTACTCCACCTGCTGCCTGTAATTACTGTCAACTGTGGTCACCTGTTCACCAACCTACACATACCTGCCTCAGCCAACTAATCCTGACCAGAATGTCCCGTCTCATCTCGTCTAATGTGATGTGTCCTTCCTCTGCCTGTTCAATTAAATTCAATTAAATTCAATTTTATTTATGCAGCACCAATTCATGAAACATGTCATCTCAAGGCACTTTACAAAAGTCAAATTCAATCAGATTATAAATATTGGTGACAAACAATGCTATATAAGGAAACCCAGCAGATTGCATCAAGTCTTGACAAGCAGCATTCACTCCTGGAGAAGCGTAGAGCTACAGGGAGAGTCGTCTGCATTGTCCATGGCTTTGCAGCAATCCCTCATACTGAGCAAGCATGAAGCAACAGTGGAAAGAAAAACTCCCCATTAACGGGAAGAAAAACCTCCAGCAGAACCGGGCTCAGTATGAACGGTCATCTGCCTCGACCGTCTGGGGGTTAGAGAAGACAGAGCAGAGACACAACAAGAGAGACAAACAAGCACAGAAGCACACATTGATCCAGTAATCTACATTACATGGTAATAGCGGGTGATCTGTCTTCCCTAGATAGTGTCACAGTTAACAGATCGCCTGTTCTGGTCTGTCACTACCAGCATCTTCCTTGTTCATCCCTGCCTGCCTGCACCATCAGCCATTAAATCATCAGTGAAGTCTGGTCCTGCTTGCATGCCTCAACTGCCACTATTCATCCTCACGTTAAACCTTTTAAAAACGGAGCTCTGTGTCCGGCTGCTGAATGTCGGGTTCACCAGCATTAATCATTACATAAACCTAACATAATTATCATCGTTATCATTTTCATTATTTAGAGCTTTTGGGGAGATTCACAGCTTTTTTGCACTGCGACAAACTTACAAAATATATAGAAAAGAACCCCAATAAATGACAATTCATTTGTATTTTTAACTTTTTTTTTATTTTATTTTTTTTATATTCAATGGAAATGTATATACAATTCCTGTCCTACAGCATTTGCAGCAATCATTGCTATGATGAAGGTGCCTCCTATATTAAGCACTTCTGACAGGTGATTTGATCAGGCCCTGAATTGTACGCTTGATGTCCTTTCCTGATAATCTCGTTTAGTCATTAGTCTACAGCCAGGAACAGAAATATAACCTACACAGAATGAATAAAAAGACTGGAACCTTTTTAGAACATTTGGGTTATGTGTCACAGTCATGTGAAATTAAACACAGGTTTTCTTCTTTTTCTTATTGTGTAATCCCTTTCAACAGGAATGGAAAAAGACTGTTGATTCTGAAAGTGGACGTAGTATTTCTTGTTTATCAGGTTGGCCTTGTTACAAAACTTCTCTTATATAACAAGAAATTCCTTTATTTGGCCAAGCTTGCAAAACTCAACTGATAAGACCCAAACCATAGCTCACTGACTGTATGAAGATGTGAACTATTATTTTCGTTTCGTAGTCGATTATTATTTCTCTCATAAAATATTCATCAGATTTATTTGATTATGAATTATACATGGTATATGTATGACATAAACAAATCTAAATTGGTATTCGTTGGATTAACCCGTAGAAATGCGCCTATTTCTATTGCAGCAATTTTACTTAAACTAATAGGATTTGTATTTGTGCACAAATAACAATGCATTCCACTAAGAGGTGGTTCTTGCACATATTTATTATGTAATCAGCATACTTTTGTGCAAAAATTAAACGCAATGATCACAGGTGTTTGTCTTACAACGTATTAATGCTTTCAATTAATTTCCTGGATCATAAACAAAAGATCCTGAATTGTATGTGAGTTTGATTTTAATGCAGAGAAACAGAATATATTGCCTTACATAAAAGTAAATAAAAAGGTTGGCGTGCCACTGAGTGAAATAAATATTTGATCCCTTTAACACAACCAGATTCGTGGCTCCCAGATATGTGTTATGTGTTTGTGTTGTGCCACAAACCATTCAGGCTTTTGTCTACAGACACTCCTGACCCCAAATAACCAACCTTGCCACCTTCACAGACACACCACAGAGCTGTCAAAGGACATTAAGAACAGATTGTAGCTCTGCACAAGGCCTGAAGGGGCTCCAACAACATCAGCTAGAAGCTTGGTTAGAAGGTGACAGCTGTTGAAAAAACTATTGAGAAATCAAAAGATAAAATTAGCATCAGTCGCCCACAGTCTAGAACTCCAAACAAGATCTCGAGTCATTTTGTGAAAATCATCTTGGGAATGCTGAGAGCTCAGTCCACAGCAACAATTCACAAGATGGCATCATGATGAGAAGAACATCATGTGTAAACTACTGAAGCAACATATTTAATAGGTCAGAGTTTAAGTGTAAGGAGCAGTGGTCCTAAGTATACAAACCAAACTAGTCAAGTGGCCACCAGAAAGCCCTGATCTGTGTCCCATTGAAAATGCATGACAGCTTAAAAGGATGTGTGTGAGCAGGGCGCCATACAAATCTGACTCAGTTACACAAGTGAAATCATTTAGGATTACAAGAAACTACTGAAAAGAAAAATGCATTTAAAGTCTTAAGTTGGTGGAAATGCAAATCATCTTTCACCATTTTGGGTTTAAAATATTTTTGAATGATTCATATGCTTTCCTGGATTTGAAAATCTGTGATTTTGCTTCATTGTCTGCTGATTGATACTGATCGGTAGGTAGGCTGTGTGTGTGTTTGCTGCAGAAACATGACTTCACGCCGCTTAAAACTTTCCCAGGGCCCTACATAACGTCAGGAATTTGTAGAAAAACGTGCGGACGTGACAAACCTCCTAAAAAGTTGCCTCACTGTCTGACATAACAGCAGATAGTGGTTAGGAAATCCGAACACACGCTTTCCTCCTCGGCGTGACCACTTACCGAAGTCCGACAGGGGGCGCTAACGGCCGCTCCCACTCTCGTGACGTCACGGCGAGGGGCTCTTCTTACTGGATGGTTCTGCCTGTATAAACACCAGTTAACGACAGGCTCCTCAACCCGAAGGTAGATAAACTCCATGTCCCTTTTTGCCTTCTCTTAAATAAGCTATTTTGCAATCTTTTGCAAGGGGAAAGAAATAAACGCAGTCGCGTTTGTCGTTGCTGTTTTTTTTCTTCTTCTTCTTCTTTTTTGTGTGCACTGGTGGTAGCCAGGCAAGCTAACAGCTGAGCCAGGGCAGTTAGCTTCTGTTGATTAGCTTTAGCTTAGCTTCTCCTTAGCTGGGCATCAAAGTGCTGGTTTCTGGGGCGACCGAGAGGCTACGCGGTGGACGTTGCGAACGCGGTCATAGTGGGGAAAAAAAAGCGAGTGACCTTGACGTTTCGCCTGATGTTATCTCACCGGCCGGTCTTATCCTTTGACTGATAACGTAAGCCAGCCATAGTAGCTGCTGTGTGAATCGTTATCTCGGCTTTATCTGACAGACCTCCATGTAGCAGGATCTAGGTTAATCGTTGGAAGTGTTACTTGGCACACCTGGACAGACCTGGTCCATCTACAGAGCGGCATGACTTACATTTGTACACATTCAGGGTGGCTGGGTGGCTGTGGGCATTGTGGCATTGTTGTAGTATTTTCATGATCAGGATGTTTAAAAGGTGCCATTGTTAAGATTCATGTTAGGTACCCATCAGGTAATCCACATGCAATATAATCCAGATGTTTTGTCTCTTTTGTTACATGCTCGGGTCACTGTACAGGAACAGGTCGCTGTGGGCTTTACATAACCTGTGGCTTTGACTCATGTTGTGTCTGGAACATACGTGGCAGCCTGGTGGCTACAGATTGTTGCAAAACGGGGATAAATTGATTAAACAAAGCCATGTTTCAGACTGACACCGACTTCCCCTGTACCCCGGGGGATCGCTTCAACGTTTGCTCCTCCAGAAGTATGCGGGATCAAAATAGACCATCTATGTTTAATAGTCATCCGGGGCTTTTATTTATAAACGCAGACAAAAGGTTGAAGGTCAGAGAGTAACTAGGCCATAGAGACATAATAAACAACCAGGAAGTGCAGCGTTCATCATTAAGGTCGCTTGTATTTTCAGATGATACAGTTTGTTCTTATTTTTTTTTACTGACATTTTTTGTTCCTCAAAAACAAACATTTGCGTTTGAAAACATTGCAGGTTGCTGTTTCTATTAGTTGCTCATCAATAAACTGTAAAGTTTTCATTTAGTTTATTGCCGCTTTAAAGTGCTTGATCAAAAATGCACGCTATGAATTATTTGAGGGGCAACTCAAATAATTCATAGCAGCTGTGCATTTCCTTTTTAATGCGCAGCTGCTAATGATAAGATGCTCCGCTTAAAGATTGTGTTTATGTCTTTACAATATACTGGAAAGCCCGTTTGGGAACACTGGGAGGTCTCTGAGAGAGGGGGGGGGGAGTGAACAGAAAGAATGAGGACTGGTAGGTGTAGGTCTAATCGCCTCTTAAAATACTCTCCCAGCTTAGATACAAGAGCCTGGGAGGCCGTCAGTGACTTCAGAGCTCAGTTATCCGAGAGAGCAGTTTCACTTTGGGGCTTTCCTTTGTCGTGTCTTACAGAGGGCCGCTGTAACGCTCGCTGTTTTTGCTCCGCAGGAATCGGTGGTATGGACTTGTCGGGGTCCAAGCCGGTAACAAGGTGATGGTCTAAAGACTCGCGGTCATAAGGGGTGCTTGCGCCTGGAATGTTGCGCTGGTCGGTGCACCTAGAAGGAGGGCCACGGAGAGTCAACCATGCTGCTGTGGCGGTGGGGCACAAGGTTTACTCCTTTGGAGGCTACTGCTCCGGGGAGGACTACGAGACGCTGCGGCAGATCGACGTGCACGTCTTCAACTCGGGTAGGTGGAGAAAAGGACCTTTGTTTATCTGAATAATGTTCTTAGATACATGATACCATGGCTTTTTATTTCAATTTTGTCTGAAATTGAAATGTTTAGAACCATATATAGTTGTTTCTAAATAGTTTTGACAGCTTCTGTGACTCTTATGGGCTTAGATAGATAGATAGATAGATAGATAGATAGATAGATAGATATGTTTATTGTCATTTTGTATGCACAAAGTGTACAGAACGAAATTTCGTTTGCATACAGCTTGAAAAAAGTCACTCTAAAAATCACAGTAGATTGCACTATTTTTCAGGATAAAGATGCAGCAGCGATTTATGTAAATAGTTGAAATGAAAAACCAATGTAACAATGTAAACAATGCATGGGGAAAAAGACAGTGTGCTATTCACGTATCCAGATGATACTTGTTACTTATTCAGCTTACTTATTCTTTTTTTAATTTAATTTTTTTTTTTTTTTTTTTTTTTTTTTATAAATTAGAGGAAACAAGTAGTTTTAATATCCCATGCACTCTGTCTGTTCAATAAAATACTAATTACTTTTAGGTAGTGGTTCAGACATTTAAAAATCGGACACCTCTGAAGGTTGTGAAACACTAAGTGGAGATCATTAGAAGATGATAAACTGTGGCTGTAAAATAGTAAAAGGATCTTTGAGGCTGATAGTGATGACATTTGCCTTTGGAAATGTTTGGGAAGTTAAGCCTGCGTTAGTTGGACTCAAAGACCAAAGCCCCTTTGGGCGATAACACTACACCCTAGAGATCAGATAATTTAACAACTTCCTTAACAGCTACTCCTCTTCCTCCTCGAGCAGCTCTACCACCGCCGCCGCTTCAACATTTGAAATTTCCTCCATTTTTCTCAACCTCATTGTCTTTCGCTTCTTGTTTCACACTGGATGGGGTGGAATCCTGTGAATCCAGACTTTACACGCTGCAGCGCTGCAGCTTAATGGGACACGAGCATAGCTTACCCTTATTTACGAAAATTACTTTTCCTTTCATTTTGGTTTAAAATACAGACGTGGGCGTTAGGACGTCCGTTATTGATGTCATTTTCGGGGTCGGTAAATTCTTGGTTTATTGCCCAGACCCACAATGAAGTCAGTGCAATCATAAACAGATACACATTCTGTTACATACCTAAGCTGTTATACAATGCATTGAAATCAAGTTCATTATGTCACCTGGTTAAAAGTTGACTTCAAAAGCCCAGCCGTTTGCATCGAGTCATTCTCTTTGCAGCAATCCCTCTTTCTGAGCAAGCACGTGGCAACAGTGGAAAGGAACAACCCCGTTTAGACAGGAAGAAACCCCCCATTAGAATCTGGCTCACTATGGCCAATGGTAATCTGCTCCAACTAAACAGGGCTCTAGGTGTGGTTAATGCTTATTTTTACAGAATATTGTTTTTGTTTTGCTTATTATAGAATAACCAGCAGCTGTTGTGGCAGCCGGTCTGCAGTCAGTTGCTTCACAAACATGGTGCTCGCAGAGTGTGCTTCATGACCAAAACTTGCTTCCCATTTAAGTGAGGGGAAAAGTGTGTGTGTGCAAAAGGACTTACAGCAGAAAAAAAAATAAAAATCCAGTCACTCCGCCACTTTTTCTGATCTCGTATTACAGGTTTTGAGTCATAGGAAAGGCATGAAGGAAATGTCTTTCCCTTATGAAGCCATAACTCTTTAAAGTGTTCCTCGATACTTGGAGCTGGCCTTTGCCTGTGTGGTGTTTTTTCATGTTCTACCCGCAGCGTGATGTTTATAAAGTATTTTTTTTTTAGCATTAATGAGCCCCGCCACTTTCACTGCAGCTAGCAGTTCAGCCCAAAGGTTTCCGCTGTGGTCGGCGTAATCGTTTTTCTTCAGTTACTAACTCACAGCTGTCATCTTTAAACATTTAACGCCGGCTCGTATAAAGCCGGTTCCGTCGCTTCCTCCTGACCCATATGCTGTTGGGTTTTCCTCTGTGAGGTCAGCCAGCTGCCTTTTTGGCGCTTTACAGTTGCTCAAGGAGCTCGATCTCACCTGCTGTTGCTGCATCCTAAAAAGCTCATGTAGATCCAGCTCTGCAGCTGATGGCAAACAGTGTGCCATAAATAGTGTGTATCGCCACATTGCTTTGTCCTCCTCCTCTTTACCGCAGTTTGTTTCTATTTTCACTGTCTAAATCACCTTGATTTGTTTTTTTTTCTTAAATATTATATCCCTTTTTTATTCTGTTTAATGTTTTCATGTGTTTTTTATGATCAAGGCCTGCCCCAATCCTCGTCACATTTTGACCATTTAGTCCACGTTTACCCAGCGTATACTAAATGGTAAAAATCAAATTCCTGTTCCTCTAATTTTAAGTAGGGCTGAACGATTTTGGAAAATAATGTAATTGTGATTTTTTTTTTTTTTTCTTAATATTGCAATTTAATGTGGGTTTTTTTTTTTTTTTTTTTTTTTTTTTTTTTTCCCCAGTTTAATTTATCATGTGTTTTAAAATATATACAAACAACAAATCAATTAGTTTCCTCGCCATGTGGATTAGTTGCTAAAAGACCCACAGCGTCTAAACTCGGAGCAGTAATGATTGCGTTCTGCCTACGAAATATTTCAGCCAAAATTTCAATTTTGACATTTATCCGCATTAACCACAAGCAACAAAAATGGATAAAGATGTTTGTAACTTTTAATGTTTCTATTGATCAGAATATTATTCAAGAGAACAGCTTTTGATTTAATTGGACATCAATCCTTGTTGAAGATAAAGTGCAAAGTCCAACCAATAAGCAAGTCTATGTATTAAACTGATTGACCTGTACTTAATGCTCTGTATGATTATATAAACTCCAAAACAAGTAATAAAGTTAGATTATCTCACTGATGCAACTCTCTTCCCTTCCATGTGGAGGCAAACCCACTTTAAACATTTTACCAACACCTAATGAATGTGTCTAATTCCCTAATTGTTACATAGCCAAAAATTGCAGACATCTGCGATTTGGAAATTGCGTTTTTTAAAAAATCACGATTATATTGAAAATGCGATTAATTGTTCAGCCCTAAATTTAAGCGGCGATTGTTGACAGTTTATTTTTTTTTGTTGCAGTGTCTCTACGCTGGATGAAGTTGCCTCCAGTGAGGACGGGTGGACACGAACGTGCCCGCGAAGTACCGTACATGCGCTACGGCCACACAGCCGTGCTGCTGGATGATACAATCTACCTCTGGGGCGGGCGCAACGACACGGAGGGGGCCTGCAATGTGCTGTACGCCTTCGATGTTAGTAAGTAGACCCCCTCGTCTCAGCCGCGCCGTCGAGTCAACGTCTCAGGCTGCGTTTCCTCACAGGTGCGCGCGTTTGATGTCAAGGGTTCTCTAAGCGGAAGGGAGGCAAAACCGTTTGTTGAGTTGGGAAGCCGTAGCACCTGCATATATGTGTGTGGTGGTTTTAAATGTCAGCGTTTTCTAAGCGTTTTGTGCTTCTTAGATACCCACAGGTGGTTCACACCCAAGATTTCAGGGACCGTTCCTGGGGCGAGGGACGGCCACTCAGCCTGCGTGCTAGGAAAGACCATGTACATATTTGGAGGATATGAGCAGCTGGTGAGTCTGTGTAAATCTTTACTCTTAGCCTCCCTTTGAGACAAAGGTTGACATTTTAAAGTGATTCTTGTCTTGGTGTTTTAGGCTGACTGCTTCTCTAATGACATCCACCGGCTGGATACCACCACCATGGTCTGGTCATTGATTAACGCCAGAGTGAGTCTAAATCAGCAGCTAGTCCTTAATTTTTAGATTATCCTCAGTTATTTGCTTTAAGATATAGATAGAAAATTCTGGCTACTGTCAGTATTTCAAAATCTATTTTTGTACCACACTATAACTAACTGTTTTCATCTTGGTTTCTAGTTGAGAAAATATTGATACCAAGACAAGGGAATGTTAAACTTATTTGTGTGACGGATGCTTTTCTCCTAAGGCTCATTTTCTGCTTCTTTGTTTTCTGAGCCAAAATAATATGAATTCTCGAAAGGCTTTTATTGTGGGCCTCTCCTTGCATAACCACTGGAGAGAGTAAACATCTGCACATTCTGGAAATGCAGGCATGTGAAAGGCTTTAGCGTGGCTCCAGGCCAGCTAAATGCGCGGGGAGAGGAGACTTTCTTTGTTTTGCAAAGCGCTATTCATTAGAAACAGAGCCCGTTCTGCTTTTGCATGTTTGTTCTTTCGCAACAACAGGGAGCTGGATTATACTAATAAACTCTGTCCCCATTGCCACATAGTCACGTCTGAAAAGAGGTTTAGATTTTGGTTTTCTTTTTGCAAGTGGTAATTGCTTCCACTAGCTGGTGCTGTTGGCCTTTTAGTCAGCGTGAGAAAAGGCTTGTGTCCTTTATATGAACTCAAGTGGAGTGTTTTATTTACTGAAGTGCAGCAAATTGTAGATTTTATATATATATATACATAGTAAGTAACCTGTCTTTTGTATTTGGAGACCAAATTTGGGAAGTATTGCATGCCCTGTAAATAAAATGTACGTGAAAAGGCCGTTTCCAGTTAAAGACCGTGAAGGTACAGGATCTAAATCAGTTGTCTGAATGTTATAACAGTGCTGAATGTCTCTCTCTCCCTCAAAATGGAATAAAACGCAGTAGAAAAGCTTAAACGGCACCACAGGTGTAGGCTGCAGGCGGATCAGATCTGTGATAAATCTCCAGCGGATCAGAATGCAGCGGTGTGCAAACAGATACAAGTGTCTGCTAACTGTAGTCTGTTAAAGGGCATGGTAAGCATATAACCGACACGGGGGGGTAAAAAAACTTTAGCCGGGTTCAAACTCTGGATCACTGTAACCAAAGGTGGCGATCTAGACCTCTAAGCCACAGAGGAACGGCTACAAAAATAGCACCAGGGGTATGTCGATCGCTTACCCAACCAGTGACGTGGAGTTAGAGGGTCTGGGTTGGACGTTTTTTCGAATTTGCTCCCCCGTTTATTTAGATTAACGGGCACCATTGACAGATGTTCTTTCTCTGAAATGCTCTTATTTTCATGTCAGGTGTAGCGAGACACACAGCAGTGGTTTGGCCTTGGAGCTCTCCCATAGATACCATTTTCTGCCCATTTTTTTTTTCTTCTTCTTGTCTCCTGAACAGTGACGCTAACTGAGGCTACAGAGGCCTGTTGGTCTTTAAATGTCCGGGTTCTTTTTGGCCTCCTGTGTGAGCCATTTTGGCATTGTTGAAGTAATTTCAGTTGGCCGGCCACTCATGGGAATGTTTAACCTCTCTTCCGTGTTTTAGCTTGGTTAGATGACATTAAGGGTATATATTCAGTGTATAGGTGTGATAGTGGTCATTAAAATTGAACTAGACTGAATTGGACTGTCCAAAAAAGCTGCTTCCTGTGGAGAGAAATACTTTTTATGGTTAAGTAAATACAAACCCTTTGGCTTTCTCCTTGCATTATGAGCAGCGTGAGGGAAAAAAAAACAACTTAGTTTTATTTAAAATTTCACAAAATCCAAAATAAAAAGATATATAAAATTGTCTACTAACAATATTGAGATTGACAGAATATGATATTCAGCACCATCAGCATTAGTTACAGCAGCTTTAGTTTAATATATTATGTATAAGTTGACTGCTTTGCCCTTTACACAGTTTTGTACCAGCAACTTCATCAGCCATGTTTGTGTCCTTTTTAAAGGGAAGTCCGGCACGATGGAGAGACTTCCACTCTGCCACCATCATAGGGACAAAAATGTTTGTGTTTGGAGGGAGGGCCGACCGCTTTGGGCCCTTCCACTCCAACAACGAGATCTACTGCAACAAGATCAGAGTGTTCGACACCGAGACCAACTGCTGGCTGAGCACCCCCTCAACGCAGCTATCGCCAGAGGGACGCAGGAGCCATTCAGCCTGTAAGACACAAACACACACAAATATTGGGTTTCTTTGAGGCATCTGGTCTTGTGCTTTAGCTGTCTAGTATTTAAAAAAAAAAAAAATGTTGTGCATTAATGTCGCCATAATTCTGGGTGTTTATTGCTGTTTTTATATAATTTATATTTATAATATATATAAATATTTATAAAAAAAATTATTTATATATATATATATATATATATATATATATATATATATATATATATATATATATATATATATATATATATATATATATATATATATATATATATAAATAAAAATAAAGATACAGCAAGGTTGTTGTTTTTTTTGTCCAGAGTGAAATGGTATTCAATAGACTAATGGGTTTTAAAATCTGAATTTGGGTGTGCAAATTAAAAAATTTTGTGACAATAAGGAAAAGGTTATTTCTGGCCTAAACCCAACACATCCATTCAACCCAAGTTTTCTGGTATTTTATTTTATTTTTCCTATTTGTTGTTTGCTTCAGAAAATAAATCATCTTCAAAGTTATAGGCATGTTCTGTAGTGGAAATGTTGCAAACTCTCAAACAATCCATTTTAATTCCTGCTTTTAAAACTGGTTTTGGAAAAAGCAGGCAACTACTGTGTGCTTTAAGACAAACTTTGACCTAAACTTGTTCTTAAAAGTCCAGCCAGTGCCAGGAAATCGACAAATTTAAATGAACTTTACCAACTTTGATAAGAAGAGGGGTCAAAAACTCTGCTACAAAAAGCTTGTAGTCAAAGTGTAACTTTCTAAAAGGCCGATGGGAGTATGTGTGTATTTGGGCCAGTATGTAACTTTAATGCCTGTGTGGATTAGAGAAAGTCCACAATAAGTTAAAAGCTTGTGCACACATTTATTTATCTGGAAATCTATCAAAATTGTTGTTTTTTTTTTTTTTTTTGGAAAATCATTTCACTCTAGTTACAAAAAAACACTCAAATATGACATCCATGTTCAAGACAATGTTTTGATTCTGACCATTTCTTTTCACTGTTTTTCTCAATGATGAGCCATAAAGCTGTTGATTTGTGTTTTAGTTTGCTACAATGGGGAGCTCTACATATTTGGAGGCTACAACGCCCGCCTGGACCGACACTTCAACGACCTCTGGAAATTCAACCCAGGTAGTTTGTTTCCTACTTTATTCTGTCTGGGCCAAAGTGTCATGTTGTCGTTTGCCGATGTTTCATCCTTCCAGGAAGCCTTTTGTCCTTCATGCGTTATCGCTGTTTGACGTCTGTAGCGCTAATGCAGCTACTGCAGTGCTTTATTTGCACCGACCCACTTTTCTGCTTTTATCCGCTGACAATTCTCCCTTCCTTACGAACATCATCGGCGGTTTCGCAGTGTTGTCTGGCTGCTCCCTTTTTTTTTATTGTGCCTAGTGATACCCAGATGCTATATCTGTTGGGCTAGAAGCGCTCAGATGAAAACCTGACAACACTTCAGTCTCTGGAGCACTGAAAAAATGACAGCTGTGAAGTCTCTTTAATTGCTTTTCCCTAGGGGAATAAAATGTGCTCTTGTTGCAACTAAATCGTTGCTCCTCTAGCTGAAGCGACACACCTGTGGTATTCTGATTCTGCCTATTCTCTTTCTACGTCATGTAAAAATGGTGGGCATGGTGTGTTTAGGGTGATATGCAATGCTAGTATCTTGCCACAAATACCTGCTTGTACTGTACTATTGCACTTTATTTAGCTCTTATCCAACCTGAGCACCTTTGCTTCTTTCTGTTGCTCGGCATAACGTATTGCAAACTGTGAACTGGACTTTTTGTGGCTTTTTTTACACTGTGACTTCCTTCTTGCAACCAGATTTTTTTCTTCTTATTCCAGGTAAATAGGTGTTGCGATATTCAAATATTCTGTCACATTGATTTTCAGGTTTTCTATATCTGTAAGCCATGATTATCAAAAGAGTAAGACAAATTCTTGAAAAGCTTTACTCTGCGCGTAAGGAATCTATTTTAGTTTCACTTTCTAAAATGACAAATACCAAACTTTTTTATGAAATTCAAATTTATATATAATTTAATTTGTACATAAAATCTGTATACAAAAATTCTGAAACATTTTTGCGATATTTTGTTTTTGTTTTATTTTTTTTATTTATTTTTTCATTCCTTTTTCCATTGTAATGTAGTCATACTAAGTATGGCTGTCACAATCCATAAATACAATGACAACATTCCACGCAAAAAAGAATAGGAGTAGGAAGAACAATTTTTATTAACTCCTACCCCTTTCATATTTCAAAAGCAAAAACGTAAATCAAATCAGTGTTGCTTATAAGCTTGAGAACTAAAAAGAAAACAAAAAATATATATTTCGCATTTGTTTGAGTGCGGTCCTTGCCACAGGATATTTTAAGTATTTTTTTTTCCTGCTTGTTTCACTGTTTACAGTAAAAAAAAAAAGGGTTAGCAGACCAGGTGACAATAGGCCATATTTTGCTCTATGCAAAACTAATAATGTTTTTAATACAATTAGATCCTTCAATTTTGGTAGTCCTGATTTAATAATAGTCCCGTGGTGTGCTCTTTTGGAGCAGACTTGTTAATTATTCTTATAGCCATCTTGTGTACAATAAATAAATACATTAAATTAGTAGCATATGTGTTGGCCCACACCTTTTCAAAACCATGTATCGTTATTTATTTGAAGTGGCTTGAACTGAATGAACTGGACTTCTACTAGAAACAAATTTATCCAAACCATTTGCCATCCACTAGATGGCAGCACCTTAATTACGGTCAGAATGCTCCTAGCTTGAATGGCTGGTTGCTACAGAGATGTAGTAATAATTGAAGATGAATCTGTGGGGCTGTGCTTAATCCTTATATGGACCAAAAGAGGAAGCCTCGGCGTCATCACTCAGCCTGTGATTCAGAGCAGTGGAAAGGAGCTGTGAAGGCCTGAAATGTGAAGGTTGACACTTATAGGTGATGGACATTCAGTCTGTTTTTTCCATCTAGCTAAATTATTGGACTTTAGTTTGTTTCTGTTACTTAAAACAGGACATCTGGCTTAAACATATACAAAAACAGACGTTTGGAGGGAAAAGTAGCTCTCAAGACAGAAGCTGCACTATTATTTACATGAATGAGCCGACACTTCACGCAGCACATTCTACATGAAATTCACATCAAGATTTGATCTTCTTTTCTCTCTTTAATTGCTTTTTTATTGCGTTTTTTTTTTTTAGCCTGCTTTTTAATAAGGGAAGCTGATTAACTCCAGGAACAATAAAGAAAACACTATTAGATTATGTAACCTGAAGTGATTGCGAGTTAGAATAGTTTCCATGATGTAGCGCCAACAAAGCATCATTTAATGTGTCCATGGTTACTTAATTTAGCTAATTAAAGATGATGTCGTTTTTAAAAATCCTAGAGATCTCTGAAAAAAATATGTTTAAACTAAATGAGCCAGACTTTAAAACAAAAAAAAAAAAGAATCTTTTCTATCATTTGTATCTCACGTGAACTTTTTCTCCTTGAATTTCCACGCAACAGAAGCATTCTCGTGGAAGAAGGTAGAGCCAAAGGGGAAAGGCCCGTGTCCTCGGAGGCGGCAGTGCTGTTGTATGGTTGGAGATCGAATCGTCCTCTTTGGAGGAACCAGGTAAGGAAAGAAAAGAAAAGATCACTCCCTGTGTTACCTGTTGTTCTACACTTCACATATGTGCCATTAATATCTTAAATAAGTGATAATACTTTAGGTTTATTTTCTATTTTAAAGCATTTTTTTTTTCAACGTTTGTGTGCCAGATTATATATGTTAAATGCAAAACTAAAATAAACTGAAAAGCTAGAGCACAGGAAGGAGAAGAAAGATTCAGGATTTCTTCACACCATGAAGTAATAGTTTATATTTGTGTTTGCTCTTTTAAATAAGATCTTATTTCTTCTCATTTTCAGTAAAAAACTTTGCATTTACGTCAGTTTATTGGTACATCACAAATTCGCAGCAAATGTTCTTTGTTTGGCTCTTTAAAGATAACAATTACCATTTAAAAACATAAGCAAATCAATCCAGTCATGTCACGTAAATTAATTCAAATTGATTTCCATACATTTAAATTTGATGTTGGTTATGCTACCCAGCAGTCAAATTCAGTTTATAATTTCAACTCCTAAAACATTGTTTGTTCATCTGATTCTTATTTTTCTTGCATCCTGTATGTAGTAAGATATATATATATATATATATATATCATCATTATTTATGTATTTAAGCTCTTAAAAGATGCACAAACATGTGCATTGATATGTGTATTCACTTTTTAATCTAAAGGCAATTTCCAAAATAATAAAAATGCTGATGCACTGTAAAAGTGTTACCTGCACCTTATCTTCAGAAGTCTTAAGTCATCCCTATTTTTACATATTTTGATTTAAGGAAACCGGACTTTATTGTTATTCTGAGTGTGTTTCTGGGTTCTCTGAAGACCCTCCAAAGTTTGACATTGACAGATTTTTCCTCTCATCTTAAGTCATTTGTTTAAATTTTATCTAGCTGTACCCCGGCAAGTCATCTTTTTAGGTTTTTATTTTATGTCTTTTCTCCAAGCATTGCTTTTCATATACCGTTGGTTTTTTGTTTTTTTTTTACTCATAAAAAGAGACTTGGGGTATTTTCAGACCTGATTTGTACAGTTTGTTTAAAAGAAGCTGGGCTTCTTGGTTTACTTCTCAGATAATTTAGTATAAATTAGTACTGCTAAACAAATTAATACGATTGAATTCTCTGTTTTCTGTTAGCTCAGACCAAAGCATCTGCTTCATGTATTTACATTTGGTTCCCCGGCCCCAGACACATCCCACTGAGTATTCTCGCGTGGTTCGTAGTGACATGTTTTAGTTCTGTTGGAGTTTTTTATGCGTAAAAATAAACCGAACCATGGGGGAAAAGTCCCAAGTTAACAAACTCATCAACTGATTCGGACCAAAGTAAAATGAACTATAGGTTGAAAAACACATTTTCACACTTTTATATTGCTGTTGCGTATTAGACATTCAGCATGTAAGTTAATTATTGTCGCAGTTACTGTCAAAATTACTATAGAAATAACATTTAAGTACTTAATTTTTTTTAATAAAGGACTTAAAACAATGACAGCTGTAACAGTGCTGTACACTAGGGCTGAACAATGAATCACATTTTCAATATAATCGTGATTTAAAAAAAAACGCAATTTCCAAATCGCAGAGGTCTGCAATTTTTGGCTATGTAACAATTAGGGAATTAGACACGTCCATTAGGTGTAGGTAAAATGTTTAAAGTGGGTTTGCCTCCACATGTAAGGGAAGACAGTTGCAGCAGTGAGATAATCTAACTTTACTTGTTTTAGAGTTTATATAATCATACATAGCATTAAGTACAGGTCAATCAGTTTAATATATAGACTTGCTTGTTGGTTGCACTTTATGTTCAACAAGGATTGATGTCCAAATCAACTAAAAGCTGTTCTCTTGAATAATATTGTGATTAATAGAAACATTAAAAGTTCTTGTTTTAAATAGTCCTTCTTTACAAACATATTTGTTTAGAGAACATTTTTGTTGCTTGTGGTTAATGCAGAGAAAAGTCAAAATTGCAATTTTGGTTGAAATATATTGTAGGCAGAACACAATCATTTCTGCTCCAAGTTTAGATGCTGTGGGCCTTTTAGCAACTAATCCACACGGCGAGGAAACAAATTGATTTGCTGTTTGTATATGTTTGAAAAGACATGATAAATTAAACTGGAAAAAATCGCATTAAATCGCAACATTAAGAAAGAAAATCGCAATTAGATTATTTTGCAAAATCGTTCAGCCCTACTGTACACGTAAAAAAACAAGAGCTAAACTTTAGTGTATTTACATGTTACATTTTTAGGTAACTAAATGCATAAATACATAGAATCCTAAACTAGAAAATCATCCGCCCTTCTGACTTTTTCACTAACAGAGCAAACTGTGTGGCATGTATGTCTTTAGCAGCTGATTAAGAAGAACTGGCTTTCTGTTAAAGCAGCAAAGTGGAGGGTCTGCCGCCTGTAGACAGCAGGCTGATTATTCCCCTTGTTGCTTGTAAGACAGCAGTGATAGCCAGTGGTTTGAAGCTGGTTAGGTGCCGCTGGGCTGGTGACGGACTTGTGATAGGCCAGTAGCCAGCAGATTAATGAGGCAGCTTACGGCGTTGTCATGGTCTAAAGTTGTCTGAGTCCTGGGCTAGTGTTATCAACGAGACTGCCGTTATCAGGCAGACCCCACAGGGACAACCTGACAATCGTTCAGAGAGCCGTGGATAAGGTCTTCTCAGCTCCACTCTGTCTACAGGCTCTGAAGCCCTAAAGGAATCTGAAACATGGCTCAAAAAGCTGCCTCTCTCTAAAAAAAAAAAAACACAAAAACTGCCTTGCAGAAATATTTGTTCCCCTTTTCTCATGTCACAACCACAAGCTTCAGCATCTTTATTCAGATTTTATGTGAGAGACCAACACAAAGTAGTGCACAGCTTTTAATTTTACAATTAAGAATCTGAAAAGCATGGCGTTCATTTCAGTTCAGCAGCCAAGAGGTCCGGTGTCTCTGGATGAGCTGCATCGATATAAAGCTCAGGTGGTTCTGAGTCTGTCGAAAGGCCAGGTATTACAAGTGCACTGCATATATCTGTCCATTATGAACTGCAAAAACAGATCTAAAAATAAGTAAAATGTTCTTAAAATTTGTATTTTTGTCCTAGATTTGAGCAGGTAAATAATCTTATCTGCCAATAGAATGAGTATTTTGATCCTTAAAATAAGATAATTAGATATACTGCACTTGAAATAAGATGATGGAGATGAGTTGTTCCTATTTTAAGTGCAAGAAGTCTTATTCCATTGGCAGATCATCTTATTTACCTGCTCAAATCAAGGACAGATACTCTTTTTAAGAAAATATCACATATTTTTAGTTCTGTTTTTGCAGTGTGGAAGAAATCCATGGGGAGTAGTTTGCTGTAAGCCGTGTATGGGACGCAGCATGCACGAAATTGATGGTGCTCTGCAGCTCTGGCCTCTATGCAAAACACTGTGGCTTTAAACAAACCCTGCACATCACCCTGAACACACCATCCTCACCATGAAACATGTGTGTTGGCAGCTTCATGTTATGTGGATGACTTTAAACATCCATAAATGTAAAACCAGAGCTCTGTTGGATTAGTTTATTACAGAGGTGAGACGTTCTGGTCCTTGTTCCCATAGTTTAGATGTTTGAACGTATCCGAATCACTGAATGGTTCAGCAGCATGCTCCTGCAGAATTGTTGACAGGGTGAGGAGATAAGACGGCTGTTTTACACAGGCGCGTTGGAGCCGGTACATGCCTAAAACACGCAGGACCGTGGCTGTCGGGTATTTGAGTTTCCGACCCCTGGTTTGGGTCAAAGAATATTCACGTGTTGAATTGGCCCATTTAAAGGTCAGACTGAAATCCAATTAAATCCTTTAGAAAGACTTGAAAATTGCTCTTTACAGACTCTCTGTCAATCAGATCTGACTGAGCTTGAGCTCCTTTGCAAAGAAGACTCATCAGAGGTTTCCCTCTATGCCTCTGCAGAGCAGGTAAAGACATACCCTAAAAGATTTGCAGCTGTAATACCATTAACCTAATAGTCAAGGTTTTGGATTGTGGGAGGAAGCTGGAGTACCCAGAGAGAACCCACATATACACAGGGACAACATGCTAGCTCCCTGCAGAAAGAGCCAAGGCCAGGCTTCAAACCCAGTAAACCCCAAGTTGTTTTCATCTTGCTACTTTTGATATTTGTATTATACTAAAATTTCAAACAATACAAAATAAAAACATGTATTGCTTTCCTTGAACTTGATAATTCTGCACTATTTTGTAATGGTTTGTCACATAAAATATAACTAAAATCAGTTGAAGAGTGTGGTTTTAATGATAATAAATGTGTAAAGTTGATGTTAATACTTTAGCAAGGCACTCCAATGTGCCTTATTATTTAGAAGCCTCCTTTTGTGGCTTAGGAAATGTTAACAACAAATTCTTACCAAAATAATAAAAGCAGACTAGAAAATAGTAAAAACCAACACATTTGAAGCATCCTCTATTGTTTTAGTTCTCCTCTGGGATAAGTCTGAGTTTCAAGGAGTCATGATTTCCTGTTGAGGGCAGATAGAGAGGAGTCTGGAAAGGGGAGTTTTCTCTGAGCTGATGAAGTGTGCAGAGGAAGAAATCAAACATCCGAGTATCTCCAACATCCTGTTTGATATCCCAAGCAGTGGAAGACCCTGGGCTAACATATGTAAACCTTCACCCTTTGGATTCTTATGAAAAAAAAGATCTTTTGTTTCGTCTGCAGTTTTTCTAATATGCAGGATTTTTGTTGCCACGCAGATGTTCTGCGGTTTTTAATGCAAGCAAGATGTGGTTTTCTGTTACTGTACAAATGAGTGCATTATCCTCGCAGCCCCTAAGAAAGCTGACCACACAGGTTATTTTACCTAGATTTGCACATTTGTTTGTGTAGGCACACTTAAGCCTCTTACACACAGGAACTCCCATAAGCACATGCACAGACTAGACACACAAACAAAGCCCAAACGGCTTCTTAACAAACTCATTTGCTTGCTTTGCTTAGAAAGTTGTTCTATTATGCTTCATTAGGTTTTTAATTCCTGGGATGATTTGCATCAATAAAGAAATCGGCAGGTGGTTTTTCACCGCAGACCACTTACTTAGAGAAAATATTGGCTTTTTAATTACCCATTGGCGGCCTATTTTGTTTGTTTTTGCACCAGAGCAGTTAAACGGGGTAAAAAGTTATTGGTGTTTGACTCGGCACTCCTGACAAATGCTTGCACGGGCTGCCATGAATTATCTTCTGGACACTTTGCTTGTGTTTTTTTTCTGGGCCTCCTCATTTTGGTACGTTGTCTGAGGAAATTGTGTTGAAATTTATTGTCTCCATGTTGTTTTCCTGCTCGGTTGTCCTTTCAGACTGATCCAGAACAGAGCCCCTTTCTGTTGATATTTGTTCCCACTTTATGATATTTGTTTTACTTGCAGGAATTTGGTCGGAAGTAATTTATTACTTTAGTTTGGGACAATAAAACTAATAAATACAACAATGCCCTTCTCTTTCAGGGTGTTTTTTAAAGTGCTTTATTTATTCATTGAAAATTAAAAAAACACATATGGCAATGCTAGAAAATCATGGAAGAATTGTACCTGTATTTATTTTGTATGCGTAGACGTTAAGTCTGTTTTTTTTTTTTTTATTATTATTGCCCAAGGTGTTGTGAGACAATCCTCACTTCTTCCTGAGTAACTGAGCAGACATTGTTTGTGTGTCAGTGACAGGCTGGGCATTAGCAGCAGTGCTTTGAGTGCCACTTTCGTCAGTCTAAACAGGCTTGCTGAGCTACAGAAAGGCGCAAAGGTTTGCCCCATCTCTGATTTATGACCTTAGGGAGCGCTCTTCTCACCGGGTGCAATTTGATATGCCCCCAGTGCCTCTGTTTCACTCATTTACTGGGACCTGCTCACTGCCCCACGAAGGACGACCCCATGCATGACCAACTCCACCTGCACTGACCTTCAACTAAGCACACTCACACACACACACACCATGCACATCTAAAACCTGCAAGCTTGTGTTGCATTTTTCACCTTTAGAAAGATCTGAGCAGCACATGAAAGCCGTGCCACACAGATTAAGGATCTCCTGCTGCAACTACGGTGTCATTGGGCTGGGGTTCACCACGTTACGTTTAATTGCTTACGACGATGCCATGATTTTTGGGTTAAATCAGGAAGCGGTTTAAGCGTAGGAACAGGGCATCCTCTGAGGGACAGGATGTGAATAAGCACATGACAGATTGGCATGCTGGGAGCAGACAGTTAAGAATGTGTGAAGGGAATTTGCCACAGATCCGTGAACAGTGGCCAATGAGAGAGATTGTTTTTCTCTAGGTTTCTTTGTGGATTATATATTTTTCTAACAGTTTTTTTTTGTACATCTTTAAAAACTAATGATTGTGCTAAAATGTTATCTTGTGATTGAAGGCTTTTGCCAAATATCTGTACCTAAATGATCCGAGTTGCGGGTAAAATTGTGCCTTTTAGCCCTCTAGTGCCACTATGGGGAAAGCTGATAAGTGTTCGTAAAATGGATTCTAAATACATTTCACCGCTGTCAGAGACCAGTAATTTTATTTCTATCAAAGCCTGAGTGGTCTTTTAGTGATAAATGGCTCTCTTTGAAGTCTTTGGAGTATAAGGGACCTGTTAAGTCTGGAATTAGTTTGTAGCATGCTAAAAAAGACAAAAAAAAAACAACCCAGATTATATCAGCTGGGGGGAAATAAATTCAGTCCCTGCAAACTACTGTTGTGTTAAGATGCCCTTTGTGAAGTGCTGGAACTGTTCCTCTCCTTACCTGTGAAGATGTTCTTTGGTGCTCCAAAGATATTATTTTATCCTGTTTGGATGCATTAGCGCAGATGGAGGCAAATATTAGTAGTTGGGTCTAATGTGATGCCACCACAGCTGATCACAGTGATGACGATCTGTTTCTGCCTCCTTAGATTGGACGTGACTGTTGCAAATTGTGAAAGTACTCCCTGCATAATTTCCTTTTACATAGTTTATATAGTGCCAGTTTACAACAAGTGCAATCTTAAGGCAGTTTAGAGGTTAAACCGAGCCAATTTGTGTTAAATCGTGTCAAATCAAGTTCAATCCAAATTCAGTTCAATCCAGCCTAGTTCTTTTCGACAAATTCTAATAATAATGTCACTTAGAGTTTATTGCATAAAAAAGTGTGGGTTTTAGTACAGCACAATATAATTACAGCGGCCATTTATTTCCAGTTGGTAACACATGCTCTGTGTATAGAAGCAGAGCGGACTGTATTAGTTCATAATCTGGCCAGCCAGGCTGATAATGTGAAGCTCTCTCCGTTCTCCACATTATTAATCTGGGTCCGCTCCCATCGAATCCGTTTGGGGAAAGGAGGAACATTTAGCAGCACTCTCCGTGCTCATTGGGCGAAATGACACCCATTGCCCGCCTACCAAGGTTTGGTTTTAGCCAATCACGGTGTCAAATGAAAATGTAAGCAGCAGGCGTCCTGAGAAACCACAAGAAGGTAAGCTAGTCAAGGCGCTTCTTGCTGTTCTATCAAAGAAGAAATTGTTTATTCTGACCAAACAGATGTGATAGCAGCAGCTACATGTGTCCTCCTGTGCTGCCATGTTTGTTTTGGTTGGCTGTGGGCTCAGCCGCTCTTGCTTTCATCACAGCTGGCATGTCCCGCCTTAAACCCTAATACTGCAACGTCTTTGGCCCGAACCGTTTTTGGTTTCGTTCCCAAACGATCGAGATGGGAGCCAGACAGAATTTTAGTTTAATTTAATTAGTTCAAGAATTTTACAGCAATCCTGAATAAACAAGTGGCGATGATTTAAAAGGAGCAGTTCATTTTCAAAAGAACCCTCCAGAACTACCAGGCTCAGTATAGGTAAATGTAAACAGGTCAGTTCAGATATTAGACAAAACACATCTGAAATCTAAGCGACTATCTTTGATTTCAGCTAATTTATCAATGTGCCATAGGTTGATTCAGTGGAAGTGATGGCTAAAACCTGTTTATATATATATATATATATATATATATATATATATATATATATATATATATATATATATATATATATATATATATATATATATATATATATATATACACACACACACACACACACCCTGTAATAGCTTCTCTTTGCCATCAGGTTTTCTCAAATATGCTGCCAAACTTGTAGTAGATGCTGCATCATAACTTTGTCTTTCTAGTAATCTGTTGCTAAAAAAAGTCTGGATTTGTTTGCCTATTTTTGGATACAACCAGCAGTCTGACAGCTCCTTTTCGTCATCGTCTCTCTTCTCTGGTAAAATGTGCCTTTTTATTTGTGACTTTTTTTCTCTCCATCTACTCACATGACTGAATGACTCACAGCTCCGCTCATAAATATCTACGTCAGCAGGGTGCACATGCACACCCACATGCTAACTCTGCCAGCCTTACTACATTATTACCATTTGGCATTAGGCAGTCGCTGACATCAAAAGCATGCTGACGACTTTTCTAACTTTAGATGCTTCTGTCATATTGTGTCTTTTCAATATTTTTCTTTCTTATCTCAAGTCACCCTGCTAGACTATTTTGATGAAAATCCTTTCCATACTCGGGATTCATACCATTTATAACTTATCCGCAGTCTCTCACCTAAACAAGTAACTTTTATGTATTTTGAGGGGATTTTAAACAATAAGAATCCTGTAGTTTCTGGCAGAATGTCCCATGTTTCCAAGGTGTACAAAGAGGGACAACAATGTAAATATGGGAGGACTACAGCATCACCCTCATGCCCTGACAAAGAGCACGACCTGCGGTGGTGAGCTACATTGTAGCCACAGCTGCCCTGGGGCAGACTGACTGCAGCAGGGCTGCCATACGATCGGTGGCACCGGGCCCTCTGACCACCGCCAGCAGGCAAAGCGGGTGAAGTATCTTGCCCATGGAAACAGTGTTCAAGACGGTCGTAGCGGTGTTCGAAGCAACAACCCACCGGTTACTTGACGTAGGACTTGACAATTAATCACATTTGCAATATAATCACAATTTTTAAAAACACAATTTCCATATCTCAGATGTCAGCAATTTTAGTCTAAGTAACAATTAATGAATCAGACGCGTACTTTAGGTGTCGGGTAAAGGTGTTTAAAGTGGGTTTGCTCCACATGGAAGAGAGTGGCAGCATTGAGATAATCAAATTTTATTATCTGTTTTAAAGTTTATATAATCAATACTTTTTTACCAGAAACTTTCAGGAATCTCACCATAGCATTAAGCAACAGTCAAACTGTTTAATACATAGACTTCGTTGGTTGCACTTTAAGGATTAAACAAGGATTGATGTCCAGCTCAAATAAAAGCTGTTCTTTTAAATAAGAATATTCTGATTAATAAAAACAGTAAAATTTCTTGTTTTTAAATGGTTCTTGTTTACAAACATCTTCATCTACAGGCTATTTTTGTTTTTTGTGGTTAATGCAGAGAAAAGTAAAAATAAATCGCCATCGCAATTTGAAATATATCGCAATTTAGATTTTTGGCAGCCCTAGTACTCCTAACTCATAGGAATGTCTTGTTTTCTTATGTTTTCTCACTTCTGCCACCACCATGTTTCATAAGGAAATGTGTTGGTAGCAACATTGTGCTGTCAGGATGCTGCTGGGAAGATGATGAGCCAAATGCATTGCAGTGCTGGGGGAAAAAAACTCTTTTAGAGGCTACAAAAACACTTTAGTTCAAACACAGGCCTAAATCTAATTAAGCATCTATAGCAGGAGGGGAAATAGATGTTCCTCACAGATGCTCTCAGTTCAGTCTAACCGAGCTAAAGCTACTTTTGGAAAGAAGAATGGAGAAAAATGTAATTTTCTGGATCCTTTAAGCACCTACAGAGATGCTCCCAATGACATGCAGCAAACATGGGTCTACGTTGTACCAAACAATTGCGTTGTTGCGCAGCCGTTTGGGTCGGTTGATCATATAACATCCCATTAAAATAAAAAAAATAAATAAAAAAATTGTGGTTGTGGAAAATTTCCAGAACTGGAGAGATTTTTTCTTTGCGCGGCCTCCCGCCGCAGCGTGTCTCTACTCTGGACACCAAGCAAGTGAGGGACCACACGGCTGGTAATCTCGCTGGTAGCCAAAACATCGCTGCCCAGATTAATCCACAAAAATCTCACCGTGATATTTAATCTGTGGGGAATTTGAACCGGTCATTTCCAAACGGAGAGCTGTTGAGGCAGGAATGTCCTGCAGAGTGCGGACGTTTTGTTCGGCAGTTCACGAAGGTCAGAAGCCTGGTGCTTTGATATCTCTTGTCAGGACATATCGTGGTTTACCAGAGGGCAGCTGTTGCTCTGTGTGAGGTGGGGCTTATTATCGGGGCAAAAGAGTACCCTCAAAATCTTACAGAGGGAGAGAATTTTACTTCTCACAAAGAAAGATATAAATCCTACATTTCCATTGATTATAGAGTGTGAAAGTAATTACTGCATGGGGCTCAGTTTATATCTTCCCACCTACTTCTGGGGCTCTTCTTGGCTCCACAGAAACACCCCTGTCAACACACCATCCATTTCAACCCCACACTAGCTGTCATTTTTAGGCTTTAGTGTCAAAGGGTAGGCTCCAGAAGTTTCCTTTATTAATTGTCTTTGTGCGCGTGCCTGTGTGTGTTAGTACGTCCGAGATAAAAACCTGTCAAACAGGGACGGCGACCCCAGCAGGATGTGGGGCATCCCGCGCGTGGCGGGACAAGACCCCGGGGCGGCGCAGCAACGCTGTGATTTACTCTTCAAAGACAAGCTCATGATAGCATTTCATCTGCATCTTAACCCTCCTTAACCCGCTCAGCAGGCTGTGTTTATTAGGCTGTCATAGGGTTGAGTGTTGGACAGCAGCTCAAATAAACAGCGTGAATAGGTGAATCTTGGCGGTGCTGTTGTAAATCGATTTGTTTAAAAAAGACCTTGTCTCTCTCACTTGAATCACTGCTGCCAGTGCAAACTAAGGATGATTTCACGCCGCTCTCTCTTTAACAGGGATGTCCAAACTACGCGTTGCTCTTTCTTTACAACCGCTTATGGTAGTTAGTGAAGTTTAATAAAGCCCCTACCGATACAAGTAGGGGCTATAAATTTGCAAACATAATAACATTTTTTTTCATGAAAAAACTGTTTTTACATTTTCTTAATACATTGACTAAAGACACACCAGGATGCAGATAGATTAGGGAAACTAATCATCTGAATTGTCTTTATTCTCCTCAACAGTCTCTGCTGAGGTGTCAGAGCTCCTCTTCATCAAACATCCAAAAACCATTAATTACACTTACATTGTGTTTATGCTGAATTTGCTTAGGACGTTGTTGTTGTTTTTTTCTGATGCCTTAGGATATATAACCCATGTGAAACACTGAGCGATTTGGGGATCTTTTTTGTCAGTGATGTTGTCTTAACAGCTGCTTCTGTGTGTGCTGCTAAAACATGGACACAGAGTAGTTGCTGGAGATTTAGTTTCCCTTAGAGGGGACCTATCATGCTATTAAATCCTTCCTTTGCATATTTAAATCATTCATTCAGTTGTGGTCTGTATAAAGTGGAACTGCATTGTTTTGGTCTGAATTCCTTGACTAAAAATCAGCGTGTACACTCACAACAGCCACGGTTACCGAGGCCGCGCTGCGTTGCAAAAAATTCTGCAAGAACTAAGTTTTACTGGAGGCCAAGCTCCTGAATTTTACGAGCCACACAGGAAACGTCGGGCGCTAGACAGGATAAAGTTCTGCTGAATTTCAAAATAAAACCACCCCGCAAACTTCCACTAACTTGACTAGTGTAAACAAAACGGCCAACTAGAAACAACGAAACAGAAGGGTTGGTGGAGGATGAAATGGGACATTTATCCGCAAGGATAACGAGTTCTGCCCCAGAAAGTGAAAACCATAGCTGTTTTTTAATCATTTATTAGGGATATCAGCAGCAAGGACGACGCAAACTTCTGTTCTCACCAGCACCATTTCCCTAGGAGCTGTGTGGGTTAGGGTTTGCTGCAACCCAGAACTGGATCAGGACCGTAACCCACACCGTAGTCAGTGTGAGCCCCGGGTTAGGCCATTTTTGTAGTATCCTGGGGGACGGTGTAATAAATTGTAATGGCGTACCGCGAGCGAGCTATTTTTAGAAACGTAACGTCACGATGACGTCACATCACGTGGTACGCAGTAGGGCAAGCTTGCATAGTCCGTCGCTGTTTCGCTGTAAAAGAGACGTGCGTTAGCCTAGGTTTTACTCGTTAAAACGACTGCTTTTTCCAAATCTAAGACCATGGTTTTTAAACATTGTTGCTATGGAACGTGCAACAGCGACTCGAGGAACGCTGATCGGGCCGCATATGAAGGATGTTTTCTTCAAGACTGCCAAGGAGAAATGTGTGCGCTGGGTACACCGGTGCGGCCGGCCTACATATGTAGCAAGCATTTTGTTGGAGGAAAGGGCCCAACCGAAGAACATCCTGACCCAATTCCAGCGACATCAAGTAGTAAACAGGTAAGAATATTTTGGTGGCCGACATGTTAATAAAGTAGCGCCTGCTACCATGACAGCATATAGGCTATCATGGTAGCAGGCGCTAACTTGATACCCTGCTACCAGGATAGCTTACTCAAAAACATTTCAAATGAGACAAACATTAAACATATACCGATCCCTGGACGGTGATTACAAACAAAAAAACGGCCGATGACGCCATGACCACCGCGCAGGAAAAAAAAAACAAAGCTTACCGTTCGATCAACTCGGCCAGTTTTCCAGTCTTTTTAAGCCCTCGACACTCAAGCCATCGTTTGAGCTGAAGGTTGGTGTGTTCTTCGACAGTTCGGCCAGTAATCCGTGCGCCTGGGACATCGTCTTGGGAAAGTTTAATGGCAGCAAAGTTGGTCATATCGCTGGTTCTGTTGTGCGTGTAATAGCTGGTTGCTACGGGCGTTCTCTACCTGTGTGTCCTACCTAAGCGGCAAAAGGGGCGTTGCTCTTGAGTCGGTGACGTCACGTGCGCGGTACGCCATTGCTCATTTTGACTTATCCACATCTAGCTTTGGCATCTTTCAGCTTGGACTACAAAATCACAGCAAAAATTAGTAAAAATGGTGGATTTTCATTTACAAGTCCATAACCTTGAATAACAGCTCTGCGGTAAATACTGTGACGTAATGGTTCAAAAAACATAATAGAGAGTAGAGAAAACGGAACAGCTTGAAAAAAATAACCCAAACAGAATATAAAGATATCTATGAAGTTCCTGGAGAGACTAGATTAAACTTTTCTGCACTTCTAGAGACTCCAAGTACACAACAAAAGAGCTATAAAAAGTAGATTTTGCATGATATGTCCCCTTTTTAAAAAAGCCTCTTGGTTAATTCTAGTTATTTTTTATGGGGTTGTTGGTGCCTTTACGATTTTACCATTATTAAACTGTTTGACCTTTTTACTGTTTCAGTTTAATCCTTTCTCATTGCCAGCAACTTTATATTCCCTCTGTGGTAGAAATATGAAGGAACATTAATATTGCTTATGCAGTTTAAAATAACTCTTGGGGTTTTGAGTGTTTCTTTTCCGTATAGTTTAGATTAAAGCTGCTGTGAAACAGAGAATAAAGAGCCTTTTGTGCCGAGAACATTTGTGTCTCTTCCCAGTCAAAGCTTATTTTCCCATGTTCACACAGATCATAGTCTGCACTGCGTGTCTCCTCATCTGACTGAAGCTGCATGAAAAAACAAACGCTTTACAAAGATTTTATCAACAGTTGTTTGGGATAACCAATTTCTTCATGACTTTTACTTCTCCAAAATCCTCAGTTATCAGATTACCTTCAGTCCTAGCATTATTATTTGCAGTAGGTGTTGGGATATTCATCATTTCGTCATAGACTCACCAACACAGTCGATGTCCTCAGAGATAAATTACAGCCTGCCGCCTGAACACAATGCACCCAGCATACTGTAAGTGGTTTTAATTAGCAAATGCTGTCTGAAGTTCAGAGTGCTTTATTACCTGGATAAGGCATTTATTGCAGGGGTTTTCGGTATTGACACTATAGATTGATGCATAAACCCTCGTGATTTTGTTCTGGCTGCCCTGCCGAGGTCAATCAGACCTTCAGACAAGACCGGCAGTCTAATTAATCTGACAAGCTGGTACGCTGTTAAACATACAAACCAGACCATTCAGATGAGCAAGAGCATTCAGCTAAATGTTCATTAAATCCTCTCTGGCCACTGGGCAGCTAGAGGAGAGGACTGCTCTGGTAAAAAACTTACTTTCTCCTCCTGCTTGCTGAGACGTCGTATTTGATGGACGATCTAAGAACTTTGAAAGTGCATTCCCTAGATATAGTTTTAATGATCTTATTTTCAAATAACTATACTAACACTGTACCACTTATTGGTAATCATTTAAACAAGGAATCATCATCCTAGCTACATAAGATAGGCTTTATTGATCTCACATTGGAGAAATTCACAAAAATACGTTTTTAAGCCGGAGGCAAAGGAGGACACATAGAACTACAACACATAGAATGAGGCTTTTGGCGGCTCTTCAGAATGTTTTTTTTTTTTCTTCAGAAAATTTTTACAGATAAAAATCTCGAAGTTATTTGTCCATTTTTATTCAGCCCCCTTTACTTTCATAACCCTATTAAAAAAAAAAACAAGTGCAACACATTTTTTTTCTATTATTTATAGAGTATGGCCAGTATAGGACTTGTATAATTCGTACCCCCGGTTTTCTGTTTCAGCATCACCCAGCCGCTTTCGTCCACAGTGGCTGAAATCCGAGATAAGTGCTTGTTTGGGGCTGGCCTCCCCTTTGTCTAATCTAAAGTCAGGCGTCTCTCCCTGCAGGACTGATGTAGTTTGTGTCTCAGCCTCTGCATGGGGTTTGGGCCTTGACAGCTCCAGGTCCTAATCCGCTGTCCAGCCACGACCCGGGAGGGGGCACTGATAGCCCTGAAAGACATGAGGGATTAATCTATCAATTTGTGATAACTTGCTATGTTGGATTTAATTAGGAAAAGTTAAATCCCAGATTGTTCCTATCTCTGGCTGGAATCACTGCAGACGTTCAAACAGTGCTTTTATTTAAGATTACGTTCTCATGCATTCTGCGATTTGATAAATCTACATTTTAGCTGGAATAACTAATGCTTTAACTTTCCTGCTGGTGGGGTAGGAGCCCTGTTTGTTGATAAATACTTATAGGCATGTGGCTTTCCAAATGGCCCCCTGGGTCCTGGTTGATGGACTAGAAGAAAAGCAACATCTTACTACTTCTTGAGAACGAAGCAGATATACTTTTAGCAGAACTGGCTTCTCATAAACATGCACAGCGAAGAAGATGTAGGAAGCGGAGGGAATTATTTTTTAGGAGCTTGTTGCTGCAGTCCCTCGGCCTTTTTTCAGCACTCTTCAGGCATTTACAAAACCACCATAGTGGTTGGGAAATAATTTGAGGGCACGTCTGGCTGTCCTGATAAGGTGCTTTGCAGGAAGTTGTTGTGTGTGATGAGTTCCTGTGGGTTAAGGGGGTTCAGAAAAAGAAGAAGAGGTAGGTAGGAAAGGAGAGAAAGGAAAAGGATGCAGATCATATCAGTGCAAGAATGAGGATATGGCCAATGAAGACAGTAAAAACATTGTTAGAAAAGGACAGGTTCTACATCTGGAGAACACAGAGAAAATCTCCGCTTCCATTCTTCTCTTGGCCATTTTGTCTTCGGTTTAACTCTCTACAATATGCTTTTGATTTTAAGGATCGTTTTTTTTTTTCCATTCCCTCCCAGACTCTTAAATGTTTCCTTTTCCATTTTAGGACAGCAGCTCAGCTCGCTCTCCTACAGTTTCAAGGCCTTGGTTTAGAAGATAATTAGGTGGAGCAGGCAGTGCAAGGGCTGGCAATTAGGTGATTAGACGCCCTCACTGAGTGTTGTTTGAAATAGCAACCAGTGTTGTTTTAGCGGGGGGAGCAGCGTCACTCAGGCCTCATTCGGACTGGGAACCACGGCCCGCTGCAGGGGGAGGAGCACTTTCACACGTTCTGATACTTTGCTGATCAAGTAACAAAGTGGCCCATCAAACACCAGGATGCCACATAAAGTCGTGCACTGTGACTTTCCCGCTTCTCAATGCCGCCAGTCTATCAGCCGTCCACCATCACCCCCTCGCCTCTTTCTCCTGCCTTTTGCAGTTCAATTCGTTCTCTTCCTTTTTTTTTTGCGGCGACCAATAAAGTATTAAAACCGACTAATGCGCTGGCGAATTTCACACCCCAGCTGACAATTTCCATGAGCAAGTGAGAAACCTTTATCCCAGAGGATGCAATCTTCGTCTCACTTGTTAACACTACTGCTACCATTTAAAACGTCCTCTTATCTGCACCCTTTCACATGTCAGCATCTGCAGCCTGGATCGTCCCTTCCCAGTGAGTCTGCACAGTAGTTCGCTGCTACTGCAGTGTGCTTTTCAGACACAGATGTTGCTTTTCTTTACCTCTGGAACAGGACAATATATTGAATGGCAGTTGCTATCGGTGTGTGTAGTATCTCAGTTGCAAAGTGCTTGGATGTGACATTGGGAAGCTTAGTAAAGTTCCCCTTGATGTATCGTGTTACAACCACAAAGTACTTATAAAATGTATTTTGTTCGCATTTTAGGGGATAGTCTGACACAAAGTAGTGCATTATTGTGAAGTGGGAGGAAAGTAATACCAGTTAGAATTAGTATTTTAAGATAAACCTGGAAGATTTGATATGCATTTCTATTTGGCCACCTTATCTATGATGCCCCTAAATAATATCCATTGTAACTTGCCCACATAAGTCACATAATTACTTTTGAGGTCTTCACAGAACAGCTGGATATACAGGAAACATAGCAGACAGGCCAGGGAGAAAGAGAACTGGAGAACTTTAAGGCAGTGTTAAATCATAAAACAATATTCTAAGGTTTGTACTTGCCATCCACATGGAGAGATGTGGTGGTGTCAGTGTCATGCTGAGAGTATGCTCTTCAGCAGAGACGACGAAGCTCATCAAAGTAGATGGGTCTTCCTATCTATTCAGTTCAATTCAATTTTATTGATATAGCACCAATTCACAACACACATCAAGGTACTTTACAAAGTTATATTCAGTCATGCAGACAGATTGGTCAAAAGGTTTCCTATCTAAGGAAACCCAGCAGATTGCATCAAGTCTTGACTCCTATAAGAGCGTAGAGCCACAGGGAGAGTCGTCTGCATTGTTGATGGCTTTGCAGCAATCCCTCATACTGAGCATGCATGAAGCGACAGTGGAGAGGAAAGAGCAGAAGACAGAGCAGAGATACAGAATTACACATTGATCCAGTAATCTGTTCTACATTAGATGGTAGTAGTGGATGATCTGTCTTCCCTGGATGATGTCACAGTTAACAGAACGCCAGACCAGGTGTACCTACTATGAAGGGGGAAAAAAATGACAGAGAACTATAAGTTAAAAGATGAAATAACAAGCAATGCAAATTGGAGAACAGTAGGAGAACTCAGCTGTGTGAGAAAAATAGGCCCTGGTGTCCTCCAGCAGCCTAAGCCTATAACAGCATAACTACAGAGAAAGCTCAGGGTAACATAAACCACTCTAGTTATAAGCTTTGTCAAAAAGGAAAGTTTTAAGATTAGTCTTAAAAGTAGACGGGGTGTCTGCCTTACGGACTAAAACTGGGAGTTGGTTCCACAGGAGAGGAGCCTGATAGCTAAAGGATCTGCCTCCCATTCTACTTTTAGAGACTCTAGCTCTCCAGCATAACAAATGGAGGTTGGACTATTTAAGTCAAGTCAAGTTTATTTGTGTAGCACAATTCAGCAGGAAAGCGGTTCAAAGTGCTTTACATCTTAAAAACATCCTAAACACATTGGCATAAACACAACGGTCACTGGTTGTGAGACCAGTAACAAACATTAAAGTGTATCAAGTGAAAAACATCAATACATATGTTGGTCAGTGTTCCTGCTATTATGGGCCAATAGCAACTTTAAACAGGTGGGGTTTCAGTCTTGATTTAAAGGAACTCAGTGGTTTGACTGATCCATAGTTTTCTGGTTTGTTCCAGATTTGTGGATTATAGAAGCTCAATGCTGCTTCTCCATGTTTGGTTCTGGTTCTGTGTGCAGAGTAGACCAGAACCAGAAGGTCTGAGTGGTCTAGAGAATTGATGGAGCAACAAACAACTGGTTACAATTTTTTGTGTCTGGATTTGCTAAGCTGGTAGAGACACAACTCAAGTAACCTGCAGCTGCAATTACGGCAAACAGTGGTTCTGCAAATAATTGAATCTAGCGACTGAGACCAAATGTTTGCCACACTTTTAAGCTTTATATATGTCCAAAAAAATAAATAAAATGTGTCCTTTTATGGCAGCATAACAGCTGTCCACATGCATGCATATTATGATAAATGTGATTGTGATGGTTATTAGTCTCTATGTTGGCCTGACAACCTGTCCCTGGTGTCTCCTTATGACTATTTTGTTCATCACTGCCAGTTATTAGTGCCTAAAGCTTGTTTTTGTGCCGTTTATTCTTCAAATGTATGTTTTACACTAAGCAGACTCATAAAACCGTATTGAAAGACCTGAGTAATGTAACGACCAGCTCTAGAAGTAGGAGGTGTTCTTATAAAGTGCAGAGGGTCACCTCCTGAGGGCAGGGGGCTGTAATGACTTCCCCATCTGGCCCCCAGGGACGACTGTGCTCGTGCTCAGCACCTCTCCTAGCCGCTTTAAGTCCGCCACCTTGTTTGTTTAAGGAAGATTAGCAACGTAAAACCCTTACAACATCCTGAACACGCAGCGAAAGGGAGATGCGATGGAGAAGACAGCAGGAGAAGAGGATAGAGATTGATGGGTAGAAAGATAGTGGAGGGAATGGTGTGCTGCGGGAGAAGGTCTGTTTAAAAACGCAAAATAAAACAAAGTATATTCATTTGAAGCGGTAATGTGTTTAGTGTGGCGCTTAAAGGTGTATTTTGTTTGTTCTATGTGGCAGAATGCAAAAATACAGAGTTTTCTTTGGACAAATAAAAAGATGGACTACTTTTGCATTTCTATTCAGCCCCCTGAGTGAATATTTTGTAGAACCAGCTTATTTCAGCAATTATAACTGCAGATCTTTAAATGGCATATCTCTATCAGCTTTGCACATCTAAAGAAGAAATTGTAGAGCATCTTTGTCCATTTTTCTCTGCAAAATGGCTCGTCAGACTGGATGGAGAGCATCTATGAACAGCAGTTCGTAAACTTTGCCAAAGACTTTAAATTGGCTTATATTCTTGACTTGGACTTGGCCGTCCTAACACGTGAATATGCTTTGATCTAAACCAGGGGTGTCAAACTCATTTTGGTTTAGGGGCCGCATACAGCTTAATCTGACCTCAAGAGGGCCACACGAGTAAACTCATTGCAAGGTTAAATAGAACTAATAAAAGTGGACTTGTTGTTGATTTTTAGATTAAATGAATTTCACATTTACACAATATATTATGAATAACCTCAGTGTTTTTAAGAAAAGTATGTGCAATTTCAACAATACTTTTACTGAGTTAAACATTTACTTGTGCATTATGCATAAGAACTGATCACAGTGATTGTACAATGTTGAAAAACATTTATTCACATTTTTTGGAACTTAAAAACACTGTCCTGCATGACAAAATACATCAAACAGATAAAAATTAATAAATTATTTAAAATCAATTTTCCACATCTGAAGCTCAGTGCTACCATCTGCTGATTAAAACACAGCGCCCCTCATGGACAATATAGGAACTGCAGATTTTCAATTAAACAAAGTACATGTTTTTTTCAATAATTTATCATTTTCTTCCTTTTATCTCCTCTTACTTTCACCTTTTCTTTTTGTTCTTCCTTTCCTCTCCTACTTTCCCATTGTAGTTTCCATATCATTTGAGATATTCCCTGCATGAATTATAATAAAACTATTCACATTCATAAATCAAGCGGAGCACTACGGCAAAAGCAGTTCTGCTCCACTTGTGAAAGTCAAATCTGATGAGCTCTTTTTGGCATTAAGACAACAATTCTTATTGCCACATTGCCAGACAGGACACTGGAATAATGATAATGCATTTAGCCACCGGGCCGTATGTTTGACACCCCTGATCTAAACTATTAGATTGTAGATGTTGTTTAGGGTCTTTGTTCTGCTTGAATGTGAGCCTCCGCTCCAGATTCAAGTCTCCACAAGGTTTTCTGAGTTGCCTGCCGTTAACTCCAGTCGGTCTTCCTTTCAACTTTGATGAGCTTCCAGGAATGTGCAGCGTAGGCTTTCAACCAAGCAAAGTCTTTTTGATATTGGCCTGGGTTTAAAATTTAGATCTCATCTGTCCGAAGCACCTTCTTCCACATTTTAGATTAAAATTAGGCACAAGTGGACAATATTTACTTATTAGGCATTACCACAAGAAGGATTTTATGGATGGCTAAATTAAAAGGTATGCCACTCTTACAAATTTGTTTTAATTTAACAGCCATCTACAGTTTTCATTCCGCTTTCTACCATTATTAACCATTATTTTCTACGTGTTGGCAATGTTTCACCATGTGAAAAAGTTCAGGGAAGGCTCTTCTAAGGTGCCGAAAAGCTTCTATAGAGACTGATCTTGGCTGCGTTATTCTATGCAATGGATATTTATGGTCTCTTAAATGCCCGGTGATGGCACAGGTCTAGCCGAATGTCTCCTTTGGGTTGTGTGAAAGTGTCAGGAGAATCTTTATCGTCTTATTTAGACAGGTCTGCATTGTTATTGTGTCTGTAAAACGGTTACGGGGATGTAGGACACATAAAATAGTGCCTTTAGAAAATAAATCTGTCCTAAAAGTCAACTCCCTCGGGCTCCAGGCTATTTATTACAGCAACATTGCGCCTTATGAAGTATCGCTCTACACGCCGAGGTTTTTCATCATTATAAACTGCTAAAAATAACCCCTGAATGGAGTTAGAAAGTAGCAAAGCTTTCTTTCTTAGATTGTGGCTGCTCAGGTGGGTCACAGGTGTGTGTGTGTGTGTGTGTGCTTAGCAGAGGCAGGAAACAGATGTGCAGTGATATCATCGGTCTGGGAGTCTATCAGGACGGGCCAGCCTGCCGTCTCACTGCAGCGCTCCGCTTCCTGTGGGCTTAAATCATGCCCGTCCATGATAAGGAGAGCAATGTGACCAGTCCTGCTTATTGGCAATAATCTGGGTGCCTCTGATTAAAGAAGTTGGGGGGATTAAACAGCAGCAGAACGACAGCAGATAACATGCTGTCGGTAGTTCTGTGTTTCAAGTCCCTTTTTAAACGGCTCTATTAAAGAGTTCAGTGGTGAATGCATCCTTGAGAGCCGTTTGGATCACGCTCAAGAGGGCAGGAAGCGTGAGGGCCTACTCTAACCTTACTGAAATTGTTTTTGTTCTCTTGACAGCCCCTGCCCAGAGCAAGGAATGGGCGATGAATTCAACCTCATGGATCATTCAGACTTGTACATCTTAGACTTCAGTGAGTATCCTTTTCTTCTTCTTCTGCCTGTTTTGCTACCGCTTGTATTCTGTCTGTTTAAAATCCTGTCGATGCTATCCTCCACGATCAGACAAGCTCAGGCAGTTTTTTGAGCAATAGTTATTTCAAAAGCTGAAAAGGAGTTTTAAGAAAGCCAAACCAGACCAAAAAGAGATTGGATACAATTTTTTCTTTAAATGTGCAAATGAAAGTCACAGCTGCTCATGGACTGTTGATAGATCGATGCTCCCCTCCACTATACGTGATATTTGCTGCAGTGTTGTTAGTTTTTTAAGTCTCCCCTTGAATCCTGGAAACGTCTCGTCACTGTGGCCAAAATAAGTCAACCTTCGTCTGTGCTGCCAGTCAGCTTTTTCTCCAGGCAAGCATTAGGCTGCACGTTTCTTTAAAAGTGTCTGTTTTTAGAGCTGGTTTTATTGTTAATTCCCCTTAGGGCTGTTGGCTGTTCTTCAACATCCTAAACATTTTCCTTTCACCTCACCGTGAAGGTTTGTGAGAGATGTAATTCAATTTTATTTATGTAGCGACAATTCACAACACGTCATCTCGATGCTTTTTACCAAGTCAAATTCAATCAAATCATCCAGACAGATTGGTCAAAAAGTTTCCTATCTAAGGAAACCCAGCAGGTTTCATCGAGTCTTGACAAGCAGCATTCACTCCTGAAAGAGCGTAAGGCCACAGTGGACAGTCATCTGAATTGCTGATGGCTTTGCAGCAATCCCTCATACTGAGCATGCATGAAGTGAGATCATAACAGTTTTTAATGCCCCAAATCAGGCTGATATTAACTTTCAGGAACGGCTTTCTCAAAACCCCTTCCTCCCACAGGTGCAGGGTTCCAGGTATCAAGTGTTCACTTATATACAGAAAGCCTGTAATTAATTAATTTATTTATTTTCTTTCACTTTTTTTTTCAGGTATCACATTACACATGTCAGCTTACATAATAATATATATGATTTAGCCATGGCATCAAGGTGTTACTCGATTGTATCTGTTGCTTTATGTCTGTTGGTTGTGCTGTTCTTTTTGCATCTCTCTTTCCAGGTGACGGAGCAGACAGAGGACGTTTTATCATTCTCTCCCTTTTATCTCTTCTTTCTTTTTTTCCTCCTTGTTCTTCCTTTACTCTCCTACTTTCCCATTGTAGTGTCCATATAATTTGAAATTCTCCCTGCAGGAATCACAATAAAGCTATTTACATGCATAAATCAAGCGGAGCACTATGGCGAAAGCTGTTTGCTCCACTTGTGAAAGCAAAATCTGTGGAGCTCTATCTGGCATTAAGACATAAATTCTTATTGCCACATTGCTAGACAGGACACTGGGAGAAAAAAAAAAAAAACCTTCCTCGTCTCTAATAATAATGATATCGATAATAATTAAATCAATTGTCTGATTGTGGTTGCAACCCAAATGTTTGTGCTTCAGGTCCATCTTGCTAGGGGAGCAAATTTTGTTTATTATATCGTCATTACACCATGAAAAAAGGCCTAAACAGCTTAAATAACTTAGATCCTTAAGCACCCTACATGAATACACCATTAATGCCCAAGATGAGTGTATTTGAACTTCTAACCAGAGCTTTATAGTATATTAGAGTTTTTATTTTAACTATTATACCCTACAACAACTTGTCTGGTGTGTCCTCACTGGAGTTTTGTTGTTGTTGTTGTAGCGTCGCCCGTCGTACGACGCTGCTTCATTTCTCACCGGACCGTCTCCTTGGCCCGGCTTTGCGCTTTCACAGCGGTCACATCCGTCTAACTCACAGCCAAATATAGTCATGCATCCTGCCTGCACGGTCCCAGCTCGTAGTGCTCTCTCTGGTCACACTTTGGCTTTGTGTAGGTGGGCTTGCACGGGCACCGGCTGTACCCAGTGGCATCCCCTGTGCCGTGCACGTCCCAGTGCCAGTCACGCGTGTCCTCACGCTGTTCCTCAGCGAGCATATGGCGGAACAGCCATGACGGCGGTACACAGAGGAAGTTTGCGGGGTAAATTTAGCACGCAGGTTTGTAACAAGATGAGTTGACACATGCGTCATACCCCCTCGTATGTGATCGTCGTTGTTTGCTTCTAATTGTGTCCCGTTTTTCCAAATCACTTGGAGAAGATTTTTGCACCGCAGAGATGGTTTTTAGATCTGTATTACACAGTGTCAGATTGAATTCCCACAGCTGAGATGTGTATTTGTAGCCTGAGTATAATTAGTAGCTCTGACTCACCTCACTTTCTCCTTTCTTTATTTTTTACAGGCCCTAATTTGAAGACATTATGCAAAATAGCTGTTATTCAGTACAGTCTGGAGCAGTCAGGACTCCCACATGATATCAGGTCAGAGATGCATCCTCCTCTCATTAGTGCTGTTTTGTCACTAAATTGACACATTTTTGCTGCTGTTGTTTGTATTATGCTTGTCACTCTCCGTAATGAGGTTATTTATCAAAAAAAGGCAAATTATAACTCATTATCCTTCATTCAGCTAGTGGTCTACTAATGTACATTTTACAAGTATAGCTCAGCTAATAGCAGAAAAGTTTGTTTTTTATAAAAGAATCAAATAATGATGAAGCAACATTAATGCAGGCTGTGACGTTTTTAGTCTGAGCTCCGTTCCCATTTACATCATGCAGACGACGCTTCATTGTAATGCAGAATAAAGGTGAAAACCGGCTAAGCTTACTCGGACGTAACCTTATTAGAGTACAACATGTTGGCGGCCCATTAAGTGAAATAAGTGGTAGCTTGGAAGAAAACGTCTGAGAGCACTGCACACGAGTCTTAGAATACGATAACCTTTAGTATAAATGCCAGTTTTGTGGCGTCACTTCATTTACACCAAAATATAGAGAATGAAACTTTAGAACTTTGTTTAAAACAGAAGGAAACTATCATTCTATGTGCTGCTAAAATAATATTTTATCACACTCATTATCTGTAAAATGTGTTTAATTTAGTTTTAGGTTCACATGTAGACTAAGGTAAAAATAAAATAAATACCAGCTAGATTTAGTAGTAGTCTTCGCTTGGTTTCTGTACATAACATTATATATATATATATATATATATATATATATACATACACACTCACACACAGTGGCCCGATTCACATCCCCTTCCCATTTTTCATGTCTTGTTGCCTCACAACCTGAAATTAAGATAAATTGTTTGACCGTTTCATTTGAATTTGGTTATTTATACAACATCTATTTAGAACAATTTTTTAAAAGTTATTTATCTTTGGAAACTCAACTGATATTTTGTAGCAATCGCTCATCCTGTACAAACAAGGAAAAACTCAGGCTCTCCAGCATTTTTCCTCTAATGCCTTATAAACCCCCAAAAGCTGCTGCACTCTTGAAAACCTCAGTATAATCAGCTTTTGTTATTGCAGTTATTGATAAGCTTACAATAAAAAAAATGAAGCAAAACTTCTTAGGAAATGGTTACCAACATGATAAAAACCAAGCTTAATGTTCTAAAATGTTGTATTGTTAATTTATTCTCCCTTTTGGCTGATAAGATCATATTTAAATTCAATTTGTGAGTTAACAATAATCTGGATTTTGTCACCTATATCCAACACCACTGCAGTTTCTACAAAGAGGTTTCCAATAGCTTTAAAATATATATTCAATAAATTTATTTTGGAGAAAGTTAATTGCAAATATAAAATATAATTTCCGTATATATCAGGATGCATTCGCTGAGTTTCATCTTGAAAAAGTGCTTAATTTTCTTTGCATGATGACCTCATTTTTCCCTCCAGTGCTGCTGCTGTTGTTCACACAGTAACACAGCAGCAACGCTCTTTTCACCAAATATATTTGTTACAACAAATGGTTCTAATAAATGTGTTTTTGTTTATAAAGTTGAATAGAGGAAGGGTTGATCTTGATGCTACTATCCTGTTTACATCCTTGCCAACTAATCACAATATCATGTAATTTATATAATTCCGGCATTTAGAGCAAAAATAAAACTTTTTTTTTTTTTTTTTTTTACTTATTTTGTTATTTTCAAGAATGGATAAAACAGTTTCTTCCCCGTTTCCATCTTGTACTTTAAATAGATTAAAAACAGATTATTGGATGAAATAATTTCTACCCAGTGTTTATAAATATCAGTTTTCAGATCAGTAAAACAAAAGGTAATAGATACGATAAAACATTCCCTCATTCTAATGTACGCATCGGCCTTTTTCCATCAAGCTCTGTGTCTGCCATCATTATTTGGGGTTTTCACTTGAAATGAAAAGTTTCTCTCTCAGAAACGTGTTTCCGTATCACTTATACTCTCCTCCAGCGCCGTTTAATCATATAAACTCACTGTTAACTCTCATCACTTCACGCTGCTCAACATTCTGCACTGCATTCACTTGTTCAGATGACATTTCACGGCGTGATTGCATTATTTATTTTTTTTTACACTTTATTTTTTTTTTATGTAATAAATGGAAATCAACATCAGAAAGTCTTGACCTCAATCAATATATTTGAAAATATGACAGAAGGCTTTCACTGCAGGCTGTTTAGGTTTTATTTTAAAGTCCTATTTGGGTTTTAGGTTCTCTCGCTTTATGCAGAGATGGGAGAACTACCAAAAATGCTGCGAGAAATTTAAACCTTCAATCCAAGTATTTTTTACATTTTTGACCTCAGAAAAAAGTTATACATTTGAAAACTTAAATACAGAAAAGTATGAAAATGAGAAATATGCCAAGAATAAGTCTGTGGAGCTGAAACATCTCCGCTAGGTTAAATGTAGCTTGCACTTCTTGAAGCAAGTGTGTCTAAACCTGAAGTCTCGTCCTGCTAAAGGATTTTCTTTTCTTTTTTTTTACACATTTCTCCAGTGGAACCTGATACTAATTACTGCTCTTAACCTCTCATTTCTCTTGCATCATCACTGCCACCTTGCATGCTCCCAGCTTTGGTGTCTGCCTTTGTGTTTCTAACCCTTAGAGGGGTTTCCAGTTGGGGTCACAGGACTTTGGTTAACTCCCTTTTGCCTCTCGGTGGCATCCCCAGCTCCAGTGCCAATCTCCCCTCTTAAACACACGCGCTCACAACAAAAAAACGAACAAAGCAGTTGAGAGGGAGTGAGTGTGAAACCGGAGCCAGTGATAACAATCTGCAGCTCAACCTCTGACCTGTCATCAGGTCACCGCTGGACCCTGTTTTCAGCTCCTGCTCCCGGTGCTCACGTTACAGCCCGTCTTTTCCGAGCCTGCTTCTTTCTTTTTTTTTTTTTTTTTTTTTTTAGGCAAATTAGACAAGATGATGGGGGCGGCACAGAGCAGTAGGTCTGCAATGTTTTCATTACTTCAGAATACTTTTTATTTTTTCCTTTTGTTCAAAGTTGTTGGAGACAAACGGTCTGGAAACATCTAGGGGTGAATAAGATATTTTCCAGGTCTGGTTTAATATGGAAAAATAAGTTTGTAAAATGTCTGTTTTTATACTTTATTATGTCTCTGGGTAAAAATATAAATTCCACCCACCCGCCTCTTATCTGTCCATCTATTTATCTGTCCCTCCATCCATCCATCCATCCATTCATTCATTCATTCATTCATTCATCCAACCATCCATTCATCCATCAAAACCATCCATTCATCCATCCAACATTCATCTATCCAATCATCCAACCATCCATTCAGCCATCCATTCATCCATCCATTCATCCAACCATCCATTCAGCCATCCATTCATCCAACCACCCATTCATCCATCCAACATCCATCTATCCAATCCATCCATCCATCCATCCATCCAATCATCCATCCATTCATTCATCCAACCATCCAATCATCCATCCATTCATTCATCCAACCATCCATTCATCCATCCAACCACCCATCCATCCATCCATTCATCCAATCATCCATCAAAACAACCATCCATTCATCCATCCAATCATCCATCCATTCATTCATCCAACCATCCAATCATCCATCTATTAATTCATCCAACCATCCAATCATTCATCCAACCATCCATTCATCCATCAAAACAACCATCCATTCATCCAACCATCCATCCATTCAACCATCCATTCATCCATTCATCCATCAAAACAACCATCCACTCATCCATCCATTCATCCATCCAACCACCCATACATTCATTCATCCATCAAAACAACCATCCATTCATCCAGCCATCCATCCAACCATCCATTCATCCATCAAAACAATCATCCATTCATCCAACCATTCATCCAACCATTCATCCAACCATTCATCCATTCATTCATCCATCCTTTCATTCATCCATTCATTCATCCATCCTTTCATTCATCCATTCATTCATCCATCCTTTCATTCATCCAACCATTCATCCAACTATCATCTATCCATCCATTCAATCAAAAGGTTTACGAGGTTTGAGTGATTTTTCTTTTTTACTTATAGTAAATTAGAGCATGAAAAAAAATGCATTTTAAACCTAAATGGGGTAAATAAAATCTAAATTGTCTGGTAAATATGCAAGAAGGTGCCAGAGATCTTTCACCGAATGTTGTGATTATGTGATGAAAAATATAGGAAAAGCACATTAGTCTCATATCCAGCCCAGATGAAACTGTAATAAAGACACAGACGTGTTTTTCCTTTTGTGTGCCTCAGATGGGAGCTGGCGGCCATGACCACCAACAGCAACATCAGCAGACCCATCTTCTCCTCACATGGTTGATGCAGCTGCAGGTGAAACGGAACCAGGACTCTGTTTCAGGAAAGCCGGACTTCTTCTCATCTTCCTGGCTGTCCAAACTCCGAGGACTCCCCCTCGGATTTGTTTTCCCACATTCTTCACAAGAGAACTCGTCACTGACCAAACTGTCCTGGCATAAGACTTCAGCGGACACCTGGGCCTCGCCCTGCCTGAGGATATATCCTTGACGCTCTGGCCGTGGGAGATGATGCTTGTTCAGATTTCCCTCTTCTTTCTAGCCTTTCTAGGAACCCAATCAGCCTATGATAATCATAGACATGCAAACTTCTAACCTTAAGCACAGGAATTGACAAATGTTTCAGCCAAAGGTCTTGAGCACTAACCTCTGTTGAAGATGTCAGACACGTGGAAGAAACAACCTTCAGCTGCGGACCTGAAGAGACCGGCGCGGTTGTGACTTTGCATATCATGTGGCTCAGTCTATGAACGATCTTTCATTCAGTAAAGGACAAAAAAAAAACAATATTCAGGACTACAATCCAGGAGTGCTTTGCTTACAGAAGGTCTGTTGGGCTGATGTTTTTTTTATTTTTTTTCTCTGCTAGGTAGTCGGCTTGTTTCACTACAACATGAAAGCCTCCCTGCTGCTTTAAAGTGGCTCCTAAATGATTTACAAGACAGCTAAAGAAAGCTGTAAAATAATCAAGGGCATCTACCTCCCCTCTAAAGTATTTCTCATTGGGTCTCTAACACCTCCTGTATATTCGACACCTGCTAGTCCCCAGGAGAAAAAAAAAAAAAAAAAAGCTTTTACAGTGAAGTTGTAAAAAAAAAAAAAAAAAAAAAAAAAGTGCGACCAACCTGCTGCATAACTTCTCCAGCTCTAGAGGACTTCAGTATCAAACGCAGACGAGATCATCGAGATACAAATGTACAGATATTCATCCTGTGTGTGTGAGACAACACGACTTACAAGCATATATAAGATCTTTTCTTTTTGTAGACAATCCTACAGCTTTCAGACAGGCCCCAAGGGAAGGCTTACCTTGGGAAACAGATCAAAGTGGAAAGGAGAAGATTTTGGAGAAGCTCAAAAATGGGACAGTTTAAAATAAAGTTGTATAACGGAAGATCACTTTTTTTTCCTTTTTTTTTTTTACATTTTTCTTTACACATCCCAGAAAGACGGCCCAACCAAACTGTAACACCATCTCTCATCACTCTCCTGCCTCGCTGTCGCTGTCAGCGTCACGGCCTGCGTGTTCCCGCTGATAGTCGTTTCTCCAGCAGGAGGTTATCGGCCCTCGCTGTAGAAGCAGGACAGCGGACATTTAATGTGTCGTGCTGATAGATTTCTCTTTTGCTTTTCACATTGGTGTTCAGCAGATCCGGGAAGTCGCCTCTGTCCCATTAAATCTGAAAATGATGAGTTATTCTGAAGGACTCTGAGGATGGATTGGCAGAAGATCTTGAAGAAATATTCCCCTTTTTTTCCTCAAGTTTTAAAATCAGAATAGATTTTTGCAACAAAGCCATTTAAAAGGCTCATCAGAAGTAAGACCCACGCTAACAAGCTGAATCCTCCGCCCACACCTTCAGGACCGAGAGTGACTGTGCTTTCTGTCTTGACCCACATCATTTTTGCTCCTACAGTTCCAGCTGCATTTTGTGGTGCCCTAAAAAAAAAAAAAAAGGCCCTAAAATCAATGTTGTTTTTAACTGCAGCAGCACAACCTCAAATTGTTTAAATTGAGCGCACATAATCAGCAGGAACAAAATTAAAAAAGAATCACACTTTAAGAAATAAAGTTAAAAAACAAAATTACTGGTGGCACAGTTATTGGTACCCTTTTCAAATAAATATAGCTGAAGCGTTTTGTTTTATTTTATACTTTTTTAAGAGTTTCTAGTTGGGAATCCTTCACTTTTTTGGCATAAACAGGACAAGAGTCAGAGAACAAAGTGATCCACAGAGGTAAAAATCTTCAGAGTTCACTGTTAGCTCCCCCATAGGAAAAACAATCTTTTCCATCCTACAATCGCAAACATAAACATTGTCTTTGTAAAGCGAACTTATCTGCAGCCAAATCTCCATTCGTTTTTGGCATGAAACGGTGAATTTATGATGAAAATCACATTAACTGTTAATTACGGTGGAAGATGAGTGACGCAGTGGGCCTCCTCCAGACACACCGATATGTATCAGAAGATTTTATCCAGAAGTCTGGTGGACTGTACCTGGAAGTAAAATCATGCCATCATTGGGTCTTTCAGGTGAAAAAGATTTAAAATAAGCGGGGGAATCGACAGAGACATTAACAAGTCCCAAAATGACCCCAAAACTTGTGATGTAATGATTGAAAAATGCTTCAAAATATGTCAACCGCATTAGATGTTATAAAAGAGGATTAAATTTTGTCCTGTTAACAAAAAGGTTGGAAAAAGTATTAAAGCTACCGATATGTGTGCCACCTGTAGTTTAGTTTAAAAAAAACCAACTAAATATTCAGTATGAGGTTATGCTCCTTCAATAAAATATTAATTTTAAGCTTTTTTTTTTTTTTACATGACGTCACCACAGGTGCCGGTCCATTTAGCTCGCTGTGTAATTTGATGGATTCAAGGGAAACCCGCAAGGCTCTGGATCCCGAACATCGGGATTTATCGCCTCCGGCCGCCATCGCAAATGTTTACAAAACCGAAGCAGTGTAAAAACAATCCCACCGCAGACCCCAGATAACTGCACTATAGCCAACGGTGGCACGTCTGGCCTTACGGCGATGAGACGCGTCCACGCCGCTTTTTGCCAAGGTAGACTTCAGAGTGTGGGACGCTAGCCACCGACACACGAACCAGTTGACGCTTTTTTTTTTTTTTTCTCTACAGACCAGCAGTGCCAATGTGACCCAGCAGGTCCCGTGCTCCTTGCACTACACACATACAAACAGTGATGCAGTGAAGTCAGATTTAATGCTCACATACAGAAAAATAACAAATCTGCTTGTATGACAACAAACGGCTGCTGGGGGAAAAACGAGATTTCCTTCTTGTCTGTATGAAAGTAATTTAAATTTGAGGATTTTTTATTTTTTTTTTGCCTTTGAAGATTCTGAATGCTGGTTCTATCTGACCTTTACAAGAAGTAAAGATAACAAAGGTAAAAGAAAATAATAATAATCATTGGGATGGTGTCCAGTAATGCTCTTATGCTTATAATGCAAGAAATGCAGTTTCTAATTCTCCTCTTGTGTGTTTATTTTTTTAAACCTTATAACCGGCTGATGGGTTGACCGGAGGAAGAAAAAAAAAAAAAAAAAGCCCGAACCTGACAGCTAGTGTGCTCTTTCTTCAAAGCTTAAACTTGGGCTGGGAAAAAGAACAAAGTATGGGTTGTGTTTTCTGTTTATTTTATAACTGCATAGACTCTTTATTATGTTTTTGATTTTTTTTTTTTTTTTTTTTTTTTTTTTTTTTTTTCACAATGTTTTAAAAGGGGATTTTCTGTGTGGTAAGGGTCGGCAGGACCTCCTGTGCAATATGCTTTATAAGTGTATCAATAATAAATTTAAAACACTTTAAAGTCAACTGGTTCTTGTATTAATGGTTATTTGGCCGGTGTTCTGGTTTTTTACCGCGACAAAGGTAAGTTTGGGATGTAAAGGTGAGTATCAGTGTAGATGGACAATCTACAGAGGGTGGCTTTTAACTATAACTTCAATAAACACTTAAACTAGGTTGCTTTCATGTTTCTACCTGCTCCATTCTTACTAAAATAAGGCTACTCAGCAGATTCTCAGCCTTCAACTTAATAAGGATTTACTGTGAGCTCACCCCATCCTGTTTCTATTGAAAGGAGCACTTGCAAAACCTTTGTCATGTTACAACAACACTTGAATGGTTTTATGTGCAGGACCATCAGAAAGTAGTCTATATAATTGTGAAAGGGAAATAGAGAGGTGCTCTGGGAGATGTTAAAGCTTGAAATAAAGTCTTATAACCTTACCGTGCTTTAACCACGCCACCACCTGTCTGCTCTGTTCCTTCGTCTTCATGATGTTTGTTCACTAAGGTTCTCTAATAAAAACTTAAAAAAAAACTCAGGCATTCGCAGAACATCTGAGATTACCCCACACAGAGGGAGACTTTCCTGATTACAGTAGGTGACTGCTCTAAGTAATTGGTTGCACTGGATGTTATTTAGGGACATCAGAATAAAGGGGCTCAATACACCACACTTTTAAGTTCTTAGTTTTTTTTTTTTTTTTATGGGGAAAAAAAAGTTACAATGATTCCTTTCACCTCGCAATTATGGACTATCCAATCTAATTTTATTTATATAGCACCACTTCACAACATCATGTCATCTCAAGGCACTTTGCAAAGTCAAGTTTAATCAAATCATCCAGACAGATTGGTCAAAAAGATTTCTTATTTTAGGAAACCCAGCAGATTGCATCAAGTCTCTCCAAGCAGCATTCACTCCTCTTGAAAGAGTGTAGAGCCGCAGGGAGAGTCGTCTGCATTGTCCATGGCTTTGCAGCAATCCCTCATGCTGAGCAAGCATGAAGCGACAGTGGAGAGGAAAACTCCCCTTTAACGGGAAGGAAAAACCTCCAGCAGAACCAGGCTCAGTATGAGCGGTCATCTGCTCGACCGTCTGGGGGTTAGAGAAGACTACTGTCACATAAAATCCCAACTACAACAGGTTGATACTGAAATTGATCAGATGATACATATGGAATGGGTTTATGATTACCTCTAAACGCTGATGGTTGATTTTTAAGATGAAATTTAAGATGCTTTGAAACCTCTATAGTGACAGGGTGGGGGCGGTCTCCTCGTTTTATTCAACAAGTGCAGAAGCTGGCATACTACTTTTTCCAAGGACTACAAAAAGTCTGGTGGTAATTGACCTGTAATTTTTCTTAACACTGGAGTTCCCATTTCAACATGGGAAAGACTAAATACATGAATAGTTAAGATTGTTATCCTTTCAAAGAACTATCAAGCATTTTTTTTTTTTGTTCCTTGAAGTGATAATCAAAGGAAAAACTGTCAACATGTCATAATAATGCTGTCTATCATTGATATAGTAGCAGCTATACATTGTAATCTAGCAGAAAAAAGTACTTGAGAACATTTCTACCTATCCACTGTTTACCTTTGCTGAAAAACCTGTTTTATAGACCCACATACAAAAAAGTTAAAAAAAATCCAAACACTGCATTAGAGCCAGAATATAAAAAATTAAACAATAAAGGTGCTGAAAGTATTTTATTCTGGGCCTGTGTTTTTTTTGCATATCTGGGTCAGGTTGTTGTGGGCTGACTTAAAAACGGGCTGTAAATGCAAACCCCTCACAGCTGAAAGTGAGGGGTGGGTTAAACGTTCTTCAGACAAATAGACGGATAATTAAATCTTTTCCAGTGAGTTTTTGAAAATAAGATTAAACCCATAAGACGCAAAGCAGAGGACATGTTATAAAGTAGAAGCTAAACTACACAGGCTGATTGAGAAATGTTGAACACAAAGCAGTCAGGACCTGCAGGCTCTGCTCCGTGCTCCGTGTGTTTTCCCCAAACTTCTTGTCATGACAGAAACCCAGATGGTCAGCTGAATGCAGATGTTGCCTAATCTTGCACGGATTCGTCCTAAAATTGCCAGATCTGCGGTCTATTGAAATGCCACCATCGCTGGTTTTTCAGGACCACAGGAGCTGCAGAGTCTCTGGACGATTTACTCTTTAAATCTCTTCCCTGCACAGCTTCTGCTCCCTGCTGGGAAGCAGCGACGTCCACCCCAGCCGGCCTGTCTGATAGCCCTCAACGTCTACTTCTCTGGGTACTTGAGCTAGTCGTGGTGTCCCCCCCCCCCCTCTACCCCTCCTCTACCCCAGCTGGTCATTAGTGATGGGCGAGTAGCTGCTTAGGTGTAGGCCTCATGGTGTCTAACCCTGAACCCCAGCACCCAGCGGTGGCCTGGCAGTTTGATCCTGTCTGTCACCAGCCGCCTGCTATAAAGCCAGCGTTATCTGCGGCGTTAAGTGCAAGCCACAGACGGAGGGTCAGCTTAAAGCGAGGCAGCCGAGACACCCTGTCCCGCCTGGTCCCACCGCGCACAGGAAGCGGGGCTGCGCCGGGTCCCCCCTCGTCTGGCCCCGGAGCCTGCCTCCTCGGCCCGAAAACACAGGCGCTAATGTGGGGGGGGGGGGGACACACTCAGGCAAATTACTCTCTAATTTCCCCCCAGGACTCAAATGATCCCACTGGCACTTGAGAGTACGGCTAAGGATTTGTTCTGAGTGATTTGTTTTGTCTTGTCCGCCCCCCCCCTATCACCGTCCGGTTCCTTCACTCAAGTTCTAGTTCCCTGCTCCCCCCCCTCACCGCCGAGGTCACCGCATCGGGGGGTTTCACAGAAGAGCCACCGAAGGAGAAGCTAGACGTCGTGGCAACTTAAGAGTCGACTCGATAACATGTGAGGGGGGGAAATACGGCAGAAGGTATTTTAATGAGCAGGGAAGGCTGAGGAAAGATAACCTGACAACAGCCAGCTGCATGTATCGCTCCGCCTAGCTCCACTCACATACATCTGGGACACGGCTCATTTAAAGTGATTTCCCCAACCAAATTTTTGGTCTGGCCAATCAGGACGCAGGGCGGGTGTTTCATGGATGTGACGTAGTGGAGAAGCCACCGTGAGATTCCAACAACAATGGCGGCTCGCATCGAGGAAGCAAGCGTTAGCATTGATGCTGCTATTTCTTCCATGTTGTCCAATCTATCTGATATTGTTTCATTAAAAGAACATCAGAGAACGGCTCTGAAGGCTTTTGTTGGTGGAAACCATGTTTTCGTCCTTCTCCCGACCGGATTTGGCAAGCGGTTAGCCGCTAACAAGCGGTTAGCCGCTAACGAGCGGTTAGCGGCTAACCGTTAGCGGTTAGCGCGAACCATGTTAGGAGGCCTTTAGTCCTCAACGCGGTCGGCCCGGGATGGACTCCGACCCGCGGCGCTTTGCCGCCTGTCTTCCCCCCTCTTCCTGTCAGCTCACTGTCAATAAAACGCTTGCCACTACAGTGTTTCCCGCAGGAATTTGCTTATGCGAGGCGGACCGACTCGCGGGGGGGGGGGGGGGGGGGATGGATGGATGACTTTTTCTCCGCGCACCGGCTCGCGGAGCGGGGGGGGGGGTGGACGACACGTTTTCCGCGGCCGCCTCGCCAAGATAGCGCTGCGGGAAACCCTGCACTAGAGCGGCAAACACATTAAAAAAAAAAAAAGTTGTTTTTTTTTCCTGCGTCGGTCTCATCAGCGTCACGGGTTAGCTTCGGTGTGAGTGGTTGAAATTGCACGTCGATAAAGATGACAGACAAGTGGCTTATCCAATCATATGCAAGGAGTTTTGATAAGGCCCAGCCTTCAGTAAAGGCAATGCCTATGGCGGTGTCCCAGATGTATGTGAGTGGAGCTAGGCGGAGCGATACATGCAGCTGGCTGTTGTCAGGTTAGAGGAAAGATGTCACGCTCACAGACATGACTCTTTCAGGATGAGTGACAGTTCCGAACAAAATGCCAAGTTTCTGCTACGCTTGTTGCATTGTTTGACACCCGTAATCTATTCATCTGCTAAAGGATCTAATTTAGTGCGAGCGACTGGGTTGCTCAGCGTCTGTGCGTCATGATTGCAGACCTGCAGCTCAGTTCCCCCTACAGCAGGGGTTTAATTGGGTGACTAATGCAAGGACAACTGAAGTTTGGGGGGAAACAAACTCCCAAAGCTCTCTTCCTCACAAAGCTCCTTCATAAATCAGGCAGCGAACGCTTATTAATGCGTTAGATTTGAATGATGACGACTCCAAAGCTGAAACGGGAAGCTGGGCCCCGGTTCTTTTCTTTTCATATAAAAAAAAACCAGCGTGACATTCAAGTTCTTGCTGTATTTTACTGAAGTGCCTTTTATCAGCATGGTTCATTTGATTTGCGCTGTGAAAAAGTATTTGTCCCCTTGAGATTTCTTTTTTCTTCTCTCTCTCTCTCATTTAAAGTGATTCAGATCAAATGGATTTTAGAGAAAGAAAATCTGCGTAAATACCAAAAAGCAGTTTTCAAAGGATGATTTTATTTAATGAATTGAGATAACTGTGCAAAGCAAACGTTTCCTGTGTAAAAGGGTCTTCCAACAACTGGCATCAGGAATTAGCAACACCTGGGAGACATTTTTTCTTCTTATATCTCTAAAGAGAAATTTTGTCCTCTTTTTGTTTTTTTGCAGAATAGTATTAATTACAGGCCATTCAGAGTCATTGTGCATAAATGATCCATTTAAATTTACCCCCCATGGTCTCAATCTGATTAAAATCTGGGATTTGATTTCTGAGCTGTTCAGAGAAGGACTTGCTGGTGTGATTCAGGTCCTCGTTGTGCTCCATACCACAATTACACTTCAGGTTAAGGTCACAAACTGATGGACAACCGATCCCTTCCAGGATTTTCTGCCAGAGAGCAAAATTTGTGGTTCCTTATTTGAGGTTCACCACTGTTCCATGTTTCCTCCTTTTGTAAATAATGGTTCTCAGTCCAGTTTACCAGAGTGCCAAAGCTTTAGTAATGACTTCCTTTCCAGAATAATAGACGTAAGAGACCGTTCTTGAGTTAATTTGGATTAGTACATATGTTGCTTTTGGAGATCTTTTAGCCTTCATGATGTCAGACAGGTTCGACTAGTAAGACTGAGTTTAAAAAATGGGATGAATCACAGTTAATTCATGATTTAACAAGAGAGCCATATAGGTTGTCACAAGGACACAGGTTGGTTTGGATTTCTTTTTCCTTTAGGTTAACTTTGCCTTGTATAAAACATTGTTGAACCTCTGAAACATTCAAATGTGACAAAAAAAAAAGCTAAATCAATTAAATCTGAGTGGGCAATAACATTCCCAGCACTGAATGTTTGGTAATGTTTTTTTAAAGATTGTTCACGAACCAAAAAATTTATTATATAAACATTTTAATGTATGATTTATTCCAATTTGTCAAATGTTAATATTGAAATACAGAAATTGATATTAAACTGCAATAAATGATTGAAAAGAAAGAAAAACATGTGGGGCAAAAACTCACCAGTGAAGCATGGCGGAGGTAGTGTCATGCTGTGGGGATGCTTTTCTTCAATGAGGAAGGGAAGAGTTGATGGAGACGGAGCTAAATAAAGGAAAAATAACTCTATTAGAGGCTGATAAGTGCTTGAGACTGGATGGAGGTTCACCCTCCAGCGAGGGAACGACCCTAAACAACCTGAGCTGCAGTTTGATGCTTTAGATCAAAGCGTATTCATGTGTTAGAACGGCCCGATCAGAAAAAGGACCTAAATCTAATTAAGGATGCGTGACATGATAAATGGATGGTCTGACAGCAGAATGCCTCAAGCTCAGAGGACAGGTCAAAACATGTCTGTAAATTGGGATTTATATAAATCTGGGGTCGCAAGCACAATTTAAAATGAAATAGCATGTTTCATTATTAAAGTAAAGTTTACTAATGCCGTTGGGTTCATTGCTGTCCGTCTCGTCATAACGCAGAGCTACAGAGGTCTGCTTGTTCTTTAAATAGGCTAAAGCATTATCTTGTAATATGGATTAGTTTTTAGCAAACAAGAGCAATTAAATATAAACTTAGTTTATGTGTTTGACTGAGTAAGTCCCTGACTTACCGCAGTTGCTTGCCATGCAGTAAGAAGGTCCTGGGTTCAAGTCCCACCCTTGCCCTGGGTCTTTCTGCATGGAGTTTGCATGTTCTCCCTGTGCATGTGTGGGTTCTCTCCGGGTACTCTGGCTTCCTCCCACAGTCTGAAAAACTTGACTGTTAGGTTAATTGGCCTCCCCACACACCTTAGGTGTGAGTGTGTGAGTGAATGGTCATGTCTGTCTCTGTGTTGCCCTGCTACAGACTGGCGACCTGTCCAGGGTGTACCCCGCCTGTCGCCCATTGACAGCTGGAGATAGGCACCAGCACCCCTCATAACCCCACAAGGGATAGAGGTGTTAGAAAATGGATGGGTTAAGTTATTTTTTTATTATTATTTTGCTAAGTAAATATTCAGACCTTGTTATTTTAACAAAAGGGTTTCCAAAAAAGAAAAGAAAACCCAATTTCAACCAATAATCATGTTTACAGGCAATAAATCATCATTCATCTTCTTTTGAGAGCAATTTCAGTTCAGATTATGGTCCTGGCTTGTAAAATATTTGCCTTTTTCAGACGAAATTAATCTGTGAGATCCTCAAGGGGTTTTCTTTCAGAACTGATAATTATTCCCAAAAAACAAAAAACAAAACGGTGTTGCAAAATTCATTTTAATTTGGGATTCCTGGAAACCAGTGTGTCACCCAGCATTATCAACCAGTGATAAGCATCAGCCTCTTTCCCAACCTTCTGACATGGCAATGACCGTAATAACCACAGGGTCCATATCAACCTGCAAAGCGGCTGATGAGCTGATAATGAATGGGATTATTTGTTGATCTGATTATTGCAGACTCCAGTGTTTAGAATAATTACAGTTAAGTGTTGGGTACTTTTGAAGCAAGCGCTGACAGACGGGGAAAACCAATTCAGCAACATGTCCACATAAAAAAAATAATAAAAATTACGGTTTTTAAATGTTGACCAACTAGATGAGGAAGAAAAGCTGTTGAAACGGTCGCACACAATCTGCACTCGCAGATCAGATTCTTGTAGAATAACACGCGATCCCGGCAGTGGCTAATCATTCATGAGACGATTATGTAAGCAGACATTCCTGTTTAGTATGTATGCAGCGATTAAGACAGCGGTGGCAGCCCTGCTTTGATAGTTGGGATTAATCAGGACGGCTGGGAACTCTCTGGACCTTTAAGAGCAGCTGACTGACGTCTGCCTGAGCCGCCTCGTTCCATTATTCCTGCTGCATGGCGCCCCGCTGCTTTCTAACCGTATAACAATTATTGTGAGACCCAGCCGTCTGCAGACACGCTGCTTTTACCGGTTAAGACGTCCCACAATGCTTTGCGCGTTCACAACGGATGCATTTTTGTTAAAACCTGTCACTCTAAAGGTTTTTTTTTTGTCCTGGCGCCATGAGCCGGATTAAGATACAGGGAGCTTCGTTCAGTCACTGATGATTGGCTGTCCTGCTCCTGAAACTGCAGTCTTTTCTAAACGTCTTTCTACTCATCCGTTCGGTCCCAGAGGTTCTGAGTTCAACTCCCACAAGCTTCCATTCTGGGTCCCTGAGCAAGACCCTTAACCACCAATTGCTCCCCAGGTACCGCACAGTGGCAGCCCACTGCTCCCCAAGGGTGATGGGTTAAGATGCAGAAGTGAATTTCTCTGTTGTGAGATCAATAAAGTTCAATTATTATTATTCTGCCACTCAGCACACAGTAGCAACCTCCTTTTTTTAACCACAAAACTTCAGTTCTCTAAATTTCATAATTACGTCAATTTAGGAAATTACTAAACTGCAATATTAATTTCATCAACAAAATGTGCTTCTAAGTGCTTCTGATTAGTGTGCAGTTTTGGAAAGCAGAATTATGCCAAACGGATCCATGAGGCAGACCTCTGAATTAAGATGCACTGCAAAAATGGACCTAAAAATAAGATTATTTTTTTTCTTGAAATGAATGTATTTTTCCTTGATTCGAGCAGGTAAATAGGACTATTTGCCAGTGGAATAAGATTTTTGCACTTAAAATAGGAACAATTCATCTCCATCAACTTATTTCAAGTGCAGTATATCTAATTATCTTTTTTAGGGGTAAAAATACTCATTCCATTGGCAAATAATCTTATGTACCTGCTCAAATCAAGGGCAAATACATTAATTTCAAGAAAATTGTACTTATTTCTAGTTCTCTTTTTGCAGTGCGACTCTGAAGCTATGATGGTACTCAGCTTCACTTTGGGACACTGCTTACTCTGTGCACAACAAACTCTATTTCCTGTTGACCTGACACACAAAGTAAGCGACATACAAATGTGTTGGGGGTATTGGATCCATGACGTTGGGCTCTCGGCCCCCCTCAGACCATCCCACCCTGTCCCATGGGTGGGAGCGTTATGGCTTCTTAAGTGAACAACTTTAATAAACTGTTTTTTTTTTATCTTGATTTGTTCTTCTAAATTGTACTTATTTGTGTTTTTTTTATCATTTAACACTGCAAATCTTATATATATTTTTTTTATTATTGATCTTACTTTTTTGGTTGTTCCTCTAAAAAAAGAGCCTTGCAAACAAAGTTTTCTCTTATTTTCCAGATTTCCTTTTGAAATCCTTTAATAAGTTCGTCTTTTGCTCAGTGAAGTATGGGCATCGTGGATTATTTCGTTTTTTTATTCTCTTGAGCCATTATTTCTCGTGCTTAGACTGATTCTTCTTTACAGTGCAAGCAGATCACCCCTCTAAAGTTACTCAAATAATTGGTTGAAATTATGCGCCGTTTTCCCAGAAAAGTGACAAACAAGGGTTGCTGGTGGGAACCTTTCTGTTCTACCACTAATCATGTTGCAGGCTCTCACCCCGATTGCAAACTGCACATAGCAGCTAAAACTAAGAATTGCCCACGTTGGGCTGTGAAAAGCCTGAATTTACAGAAAGTAAATGTTCTCAACGCAAAGCCATTCAGAAGAAAACATGAGTGCAGCCACTTAGATGCCCTTCATCAAAAGTGCATAAAAAAATGTTGCCATGAATCATTCATGCTGGTTGTGAGTGGGAAATCATCTGCAGCCTTTAATAGCCGGGATCTGAAGTGTTTGGACTAAATAAACCAGCTTAGAGGAGAACTTCTTCACTTCCCTCTGAAGTGCTCAGGAAGTCTCCACAGCGCAACATTTATAAACCACCGGGGGGGGGGGGGGGGGGGGGAGACTGACTTTATTAAGATTTTAAGCACTTTCAAAATTAAATCAGCATCTTTATTGTAATAATGACGCTTCACATCCGCGCAGAGCCGAGTTTGGCGCGTCACGCCTCAGATCGTCCAGAGTTTTCTCCCTGCGGGATCATGAGGGGTGTCCGGCTGTGTTTTTTTTTTTTTTTTTTTTTTTTTTTTTTTTTTTTCTTGGGGGGGGGGGGGGGGCGTATAAAAGGAGGGGCGACAGAAGGTGGCCGGCACTCATCGCCCGGAGGCTGCGGAGGTCGGAGACCAGGATGCGGGCTTGACCCCCACAAACAGCGGCAGCTCCCTGCGTTCGTTCAGCGGCTCATTAAAAGCAAAGTTAAACTTTTCTCTTCAGGGGAAAACAACCTGCACGGTGCGTCAGGAATGGCTCTCTGGTGCAACGCCTGCCAGTGTCGCGTCAGCGCGCCGTGCGCCACGCACCGTCCGGCCGGAGAGGAGCGCCGCTCGGCCTGCAGGAGGTTCAGGTCAGTCCCTCCTCTCCTCATCTCCCTCATCAACCACAGGCCGGTTCAATGTTTTTAAACTGAACCTGAATCCTTCTACCAGACATTGGTTTAAAGCAAAAAAAATATGTTAATTTTTTGATATGATATTATTAAAAAAAACAAAAATTCTGATAAGGATGCTACAGTGTAGTTTTTAAACGTTTTAATGTATAATTACATCAAATATCAACGTTTTAATTGGATTTTATGTGATAGATGGTGTGTTCAGGGTGATGTGGAGCATAGGATTTTCCTTGTAGGCCAAGAGGTCCTATTTTGCTCATATCTGACCCTCTTCCGCAACGTTTCCTGTGTTCTGCGCATCTTGTGGTAACGTGTAAACAAGGCTTTGCTTTCTTCTTTGCCACGCTGCCATGAAGGCCGTGTTTGTGGATAGTTGTCAACGGACTCCTCCAGAGCTGCAGGCCCCTTGGCTGCTTCTCTGAACGATGCTCTCTTGTCAGATGGTGTACGGCCAGCTCTTGGTAGGTTTGCAGCCTCTCAGTGTTCGGATGATGGACTGAGCGGCGCTCTATGGGATGTTCAAAGCTTTGAGGCCAGTTCTTGACCTAACGCTGGTTCCACACGCTCCATAACCTTATCGCTGACGGTCAGGTGTGTTGTTTGGTATTTTGTTTTTGGGTTCTCAAAGAAAAAGGGGGCAGAATATGCAAATGCATCTGAAAACCCTCTGAATGCAATCTGAATAAAGTGCGTTAAAGGTTCTTCTCTGCCGTCGCTTGATTAAAACTGAGAATGTTTTGCTGCACAGTTTACCAATGGTTCTCGTTTTATGACTGATTGATTGTTGTAGAGGTTTATCTGATTGGTGTCCTGTATGGGAGGAAGCTGCATCTAGCTTTTAAGCTTTTCTTTTTTTTTTGAAGGGTGGGACTGCTTTTAGGCAAAGCCCTTAGAAAAAATGAAGGTATGGGAAAATAAATGATAGAAATAACCTATTTTTTTAATGTCTGGCCAGTTTGTCTCTTTTCTTTATGGTTTGTACTAAAGCATTTCACCCTACGTCCTGGTGGTGAATCTTGTATTTCCTAAGCCATCCTCTCACCGTATTCCAAAACCAATTCTGTAATTTCTTTTCTTGTTTCATCATTGAGCCCTATTCATAAAAAGGCTCTTGACCAAAACGAAATTATACCGAGAGAGGATTTCTGATGGGGATTTTGAGCGTAGTCATGCTCGGATGCAGACGGATCCCACTGTCCTTTTGTGGCACTTAATGTGTTGTGTGACGTGGGGTGCTCCCGCTCCAAGGACGCCCACTTTATAAGGCAATGAAGGGAGCACGAGGAGAGGAGCCCAGCCTCCCCTCCTCTTCTGCGTGACGCCTACGCTCGGAGCCCTGGCAGCTATAAAAACCCAGGGCTCTCTGAGGATGGGCCCAGACAGACACTGATCATGCAGACTACGCGCGTCGAGAGCCCTCATCTCTCCGCTCAGCCTCTCATGTCAGCCGTTTCCATAGGAACCCTTGATATTCAAAGTGGGCTTTTAGCTCATAGGGACGAGAAGGCTGGATCGGCTCGGGCCAAACCTTTACTTTCTCCTTAAATGAATCCGACGAGACCGGATCAACTTTTTTCTGAAGAGCCGTAGATGTGTTAGATCTCCCCCCCCCCCTTCTCACGGCAGCAAACATGGTCTCCCACAGGTCCACCAAAGGAGCCTCCAAAGCCCGGAGGGACCACATCAACCACGAAATCAGGAATATGCGCGCTCTGCTGCCCATCAGCCAGGAGGACCAGGAACGCCTTTCCTACCTTCACTCCATGGCCGCCATCTGCACCTACATCCGGAAGTCTGTTCTCCTTCAGGGTAAGTTCTTCCAAACTTCTCTCATGCCTTTCCAACGCCTGATTTAAATTCACGGGAGCACGGCGGAGAGCGTTATGAGGCCGGGGTTTAAAAAGCGCCTTTTTTGGAACCGCATCAGAAACATAGCAGACGTGACAGCCTGCAGAGACGCAAACGGTGAAACAAAGGCTGAACCTGTCCTTTCATCCTGAAGGGCTGCCGGCTGCGGAACGATCCCGGGGCTCCCTGCGGTACGAGGCCTTCCTGGAAGCCCTGCACGGCTTCATCCTCGTCACCACGGCTCAGGGCAGGCTGGTTTACGTGTCGGAAAACGTGGCGGAATACCTCGGCCTCTCCATGGTGAGTCTCCCAGCATCGCGTTCAGCTGCTTTGTCTCTCGGTTCCCTCTGATCTGTTGATGTAACCCCGTGCTGCTTTTCCAGGTAGATGTTCTACAAGGAGACACTTTCTATGACTTGGTGGAACGCTCTGACGGGGATATAATCCACGCCAACCTCAACGCGGAAAGCAATTTATTTTCTGGTAACAACGGCTTCCTTTATTTCCAGTTGTTTTAATATGAAACCATAATATTGGCAATCCGACCGCGCCGTCTAGCATTTATTCGCTCCTTTGATGAAGATTTGTAAAACCTCTTAAAAATAAACCCATCTTTACTGCGGCAGATTTTCAATTTTAATATATTAGATAAAATCTTTATTCCGAGTGGATTTTTACTCAAAGTAAACGTGCACCAAAAAGGAAACGGGGGAAAAATTTTTTTTTTAACTAAATCAGTTGTAGAATTGTAGGAGCCCCAGCGGTCAACGCTGTCTCCCTCTCACCTCAAGGTTTCTGCAGGATCTAGTTCTGGCTACTGAAATGAAAGATGGCGGATCTTGTGTCTGATGGAGCCTTTCCGGGTAGATTTGGCCATTTGCCTCGCAGGATTTTCTACACAGTCTGCAAAAATCTGGAAAAGTATGAAATTAGCTTGGCTCATTTTCCAGGTCTAGATTAATATGGAAAATCTTAGGGGAAAAAAGCTTTAAGATGCACAGATTTTCTTTTTTGCAAATTAACAGTTTACAACTTCATTTTCTGCAATCAGATTAAATATATCAAAGGTAGTAAAAAAAATCTGCAGTCAGTTTAAAGTAATCCAGATTTGATACGTGTATGGGTTATAGCCTGAAATAAAGCTTAGATGCACTAAAAATAAAGATATAAACAATAAAAGCCGTGAAACAGCCCTTTACCACTTAGACTCCAACTCCAGGATTGTGTTGTCACATAGTTTATTAAACATAAAAATTATAAAAATCCAACTAGAGAAGTGTTTTGTACCTAGATTTCCAGAATGTTTTAAAAATGTATGGGAAAACAATGTAAATATGGGAAAATACGGAAGTCGAAAATGTGTCTAAGCACTTAGCGCTACAAGACCCAACGATGAGCCGTATTCAGTTTTCCTGCAGACATCACCTGATTTTTATTTTATGATCTTGTTTGACAAGATTTCACGATGCTATATAACCTTTGGAAGAGAGACGGGCCCACAGCATCACAGGTCCTCCACCGTACTTAACAGCGCCGTTGAGGTGTTATGACAAACAAACCTAGAGTGCGTTTGTCATAAAACCTCAACCTTGGTCTCTTCTGACCGGAGCAGACGGTGTTTAACGGTTATCATGGAGACCAGGCGACCTTAAGATCTCACTATGAGCTGCAGTTCCCTAACAGTGAGCTTTGGAGATCTTTTTTACCTTCTTTGCCTCCCTGTGTGGTGCGAAGGTAAACATGGCATCACACAGGACTCCATATTTATCCTGGTTTTGCCACAAGGTGAAACCTCAGTCCTGGTTCCGCCTTGTGGCCAGTGGCTAAAAGAAACGGGCCTCTGTGTAATGTCGCATTTATAGGAAACAGAAATTTATGGATTATCTGATGGAAAGTTCTTAGAAACTCTGGTCAACTTAAAATAAATAAATAAAGTGTACACTGCAAAAACAGAACTAAAAATAAGTGATATTTTCTCAAAATTAGTGCATTTGTCCTTGATTTGAGCAGGTTAATAAAATTATCTGCCAATGGAATGAGTATTTTTTACCCCTAAAATAAGATAATTAGATATAATGCACTTGAAATAAGGTGATGGAGATGAGTTCTTCCTATTTTAAGTGCAAAATTCTTATTCCATTGGCAGATTATTTTATTTACCTGCTCAAATAAAGTATAAATACACTCATTTCAAGAAAAAATTACTTATTTTTAGTTCCGTTTTTGCAGTGTAATTGGCGCTCTAGTCTTACAAATAATGTAAAATCACCACCATTGGATTCAAAATCTTAGGTTGATGCTGAACTTTGTTGTACACCATCTTCCATTGAACTTTTTTTTTTTTTTTCTTGCCAGAGAGGAGCTTCGTCTGTTGCATGCAGACCTCGAAGGCCTTTAAGCTACAACACGGGAGCTGCTGCTCCATGCTGGTCAGAGGCAGCTTCCAGTTCTTCCCCCAGCCGTCCGCCGCAGCCTCCTGCGGCGTCGAGCCTTTATTCGTGGCCCTCTGCACGCCCACGGTGAATCGCCTGACGGGCGCCGAGTCTCACTTCTGTCAACGCTTCAGCAGCACACACGGGATGGACATGCGTTTCACCCAGCTCTCAGACAGGTAAACCCCACACTCCACAACTTAGACCAAGCTGAAATGATCCGTCTCTGTGATTTCGCATTTTTCATGCATTTAAATGTTTTTTTTTTCTCCCCCCCAGTGTTTTGTTCTATTTGGGGTATTCGGTGGAAGAAATGATCAACCGATCATGGTATAGTCTCTTGCACCCTGAGGATCTGTCGTCGGCTGCAACTTCTCATAAAAGTTTAAGTAAGTATCTTTTATGTTTTTAAAACCTGATGCCAGGCTGTTAGTGGTGAACCGCTTGTTTTTTTTATCCTTTATAATAAGCGTGATTGCCCCTTTTCTAGTGCAGGCAGAAGAGGGTTTCCAGGTGGAGATGATCCTGAGGCTCCAACGAACAGATCTGTCATGGACCTGGATCTATATCCGAGCTAACAAGGACTCCGAGTGCCGGAGCATCAGCTGCACTAACTACATCATCAGGTATGATGAACCTCTCAGGCAACCCCTCCGCTGACAGCGTTTCCTCTTAAAACTCTCTGAAGACATCTATTTTTTTTTTCTTTTTATCTCACAGTGAAACCGAGGCCAAATTTCTGCAGAAGAAAATCAGCAGCGCCGCCTTCAAGCCGTCGTCTGTGCCAAATTACCTCTATTGTGCTCAAGAGGGGCCTCAGAGTCAGAGCGTCGGCGCTAAATGTTTCAAAAGGCAGAGGATGAGTAGCAGCCAGAGCGAGGAGCTTGGAGCCCGGACGAGACGGGAG